>NC_054701.1:3345687-3550687 GCF_016097555.1 Gigantopelta aegis
TCCTGTAAATGTGTAGTACGACCAGAGTAGTCCTGTAAATGTGTAGAATCACCAGAGTAGTCCTGTAAATGTGTAGTACCACCAGAGTAGTCCTGTAAATGTGTAGTATGACCAGAGTGGTCCTGTAAATGTGTAGTATGACCAGAGTGGTCCTGTAAATGTGTAGTATGACCAGCGTGGTCCTGTAAATGTGTAGTATGACCAGCGTGGTCCTGTAAATGTGTAGTATGACCAGCGTGGTCCTGGAAATGTGTAGTATGACCAGAGTGGTCCTGTAAATGTGTAGTACGACCAGAGTGGTCCTGTAAATGTGTAGTACGACCAGAGTGGTCCTGTAAATGTGTAGTATCACCAGAGTAGTCCTGTAAATGTGTAGTATCACCAGAGTAGTCCTGTAAATGTGTAGTATGACCATCATTCACAGCACCAGTGTTGTTTTTACAGGAGCAACAACACCAGGAGGACCTGCATCTGCTCAAGCAGCGACTCGACACCCTGGACCTTGCACAGAAGAAGCAGCTGGAGGAACTCCAAGATATCGGACACAGCACTCTGGTCGACAAACATGCGTTTGAGGACTTGGAATCTCTACGGGAGAAAACCGATCAGGAAAAGTTGTCAGACTATTGACTTAAATACATTTTGTCCACGATACCTTATCTGTGACAAAATGGATGCACTGCAAACAGCATTCTCTGCAGGGTTTGGAAGTTCTAGATCTTTCAGAGTGGAATTCTGGGTATGTAGGTCGGTAACTGGCACATATGTACTGAACAGATGCTTATGTGCAAATCTGTGCCAAACAGTTACTGATGTGCAAATTCATGGCCAAAAGTTGTTTGTGTGCAAATTCATACACAGCTCTGGACTTTATACTTTGAAAATATTAAAACCCATGTCTTTTAATTAGTCGTCTGTGGAAGTGATGAGAAGAAAGTCATATTTATTACCCCAGCGGTCACTCATAAAAGGGAAAATATTTTCCATATTTTCTCAGTGAGAAATATTCTGCATTGGTCTAACGAACAATACTATTGGACAATTTGACGCTTACAAACCAATGACTTTGTCGGTACTAAATATGACGTCATCACGATTTGACAAACACACAAAATGACGTCATGTAGTTTAAAGAGTTTGCCTTTACGGGTCTCTGTTTTTGGTGTTAAATTAATAACAAAATATCATTTTAATGCAATTCATTATAGATTTGGAAGCAGAATAAAGAGAACGTGTTTTTTAAAATTATCTATGAATGTATTTAAATTACAACGTTATAGTAATTCTCAGAACAGTGCATAAAGTGGTTTACATCGTTCCTATACAGGTTGGCCTTCGTGCATGTGCGTCGAAAATAAAGGCTTTTAGAGAAAAAATAGCTGAGGTAATAAATAGAATAACAAACTCGGTACCAGTTATTATCAAATTTATGTCCCTCGTGAAATAATTTTCATTTGTCACTCACTAAAGCTCGCGACAGCTGAAAATTATTTCACTCGGGACATAAATTTGATAACTGGTAACTCGTTTATTATCCTCTATTTAATTGCCACATCTTCCAAACCTCATTTAAAACATATGGTGCTAAGACATACATATGAATTGTGTGCTATTGCTACCTACAATCAGACTGGGTGTTTTTTTGGGGGGTGGGGGGTGGGGGGTGGGGGGTTGTGTTATGTAGCCAGTGTTGTTTTGGGGAGTCTTTGATGTGGCATATCGTGTTGATTACATATAATTTCTGGTATGAAAATATCAAAGAACCTACATTAGGTGGGTTTATATTAAGAAGTCCTTTAGTCTAATTTAAACCATGAGGTACGTATCATACACACACACAGACATTTAATCTAGTGTTTACTGTCAAAACCCATTTAGTTAAAAGCACTGGTTTCTAGTAAAGTCATTCACAAGTTGGATGGAAATTTAGAATGTCTTGAAACAGGATGAACTGTTTTGATATACAGATCTGGGTTAAAATATTTACATGATTCAGGTGTTATAAAAATTTATATTTAACAGACATGGTGAAAATTGGAACCTGTGGTTGTAATGAAGTTTGATATACTCGCCAATATACTCGGCATAGTCACTGGCCATGAGTTAAGAAACTTGAGCTAGACTGTTGTAGATCTGAACATTGTGAAAATGATAGTTTAGTTTGCCTGGTGTCCATGCAAGTCAATTTTGGACATCATATCCATGGTTGTAACAGGTTATGCACAATGGAAATTTGTTGGACATAATCTATATGAGTTAGACAAACCTTATATTCAGTTATTCGAAACCTGGGTTAGTGCCTAATCTCGAGTTAAATTTAGCTACTAATTAAAAATGTGTTGTTTGAACGATGGTTAGTGCTAGCTATAAGTTAACCTTAGGTTACAGAATTTAATAGACAGATAGTTTCAAACAGCCAGGGCCCATATTTTCGAAGCAATCTTGGCCTACGAAATCGTAAAACTATCGTAAACTATGACATCACTATGGCATGTGTTGTAGTGATGTCACAACCTACAATGGTTTTACGATTTCGTAGCACTAAGATGGCTTCGAAATATGGGCCCTGGCCTTGATCTTCACAAGAAAGATGTCAGTGGTGACAGTTTACAATTCAGACATGTCTGAATAACTGAATAAAGTTTCCACATTGACAGCTTGCAGTTGAATCTCTCAATGTAAAGTGTATATTTAGCATTAACATTATTTTTATAGTACAAATACAATTTTCTTAAAAGAATTGTTGATTAGTGCATTTCCTTAGAAAAGTTATAATCGGGTTAATAAAAATAAAATAAAAAAAGGCCAGTTCATAAAGTAAATATGAACGAGAAATAGTTTTATATTTACTAAGTATTGTGGTACTCTCTTTAATATATCTACATTCTTAGTTCAGACATTCTGTAGACCGATTTTGGAATTATGTACATTATGTATATTTATTTATTTATTTTGTATTAAAAAGAATACAAAAGTAACTGAATTTGAAGTTGATTTTCCTGTTGTATGAATTACTTATTTTCTTAGAATTGTAACAAAGAATACACGAAATACCAAGAAGAAAAGTACAAATGACTACCGACGTCATTATTGAGGAGAAATTTGCTGCCACACAGGTTATTTACCGATTAGCAGCAAGAATATTACCGCTACATTTCCCTTCAAAATGAACAGGACATAATGATCACTACTGACATACATTTGTTTGAAGTAGAAAATAACTCAGTTGATCTTACAAAGTGGATCAGTTCTTACTGACTTAAAATAACCAGCGTACATGCTCCCATTTTTGTCCAAATTAAACAGAAATGCCAACGTTTATTCATAAAAAGCTGTATAGGGTTTCAAATGAATCATGCATTTTTACATGGATTACAACTAATTTTGCGGGTAGAATGATAGAATTTATACATGGTAAAAAGGTTTCTTATTAACATTTTCAGCACTGCGTCCTCCACCCCATCTTGTAAAACGTATATGTCACAAACCAATTGCCTAGATCCCTTGCAGTAACTGGCTAATTTATTACCACCCCCAACGCCCCAAAGAAACGCCCCCCCCCCCCCAAAAAAAAACCATGGATTCCATGTGATAATTTTTCTGTGACCCGTTTAATCTGATACACATTTACTTTTAATCCAAGCCCCATGACCCCCTCCCCTTTCGCTTAAGTAACTGGAGAGGCCTCATACAGGGACCAATGGAACACCCAAGATCTGTGAAAAAAAACAATCTGCTGGCCATTGTTAGATGACTAATTTAGTTGTGCTTAAAATGATAACAGTACAACTACACAATGTGATAACAGTTTATTAATACATTTAGTGAGTGGCTTAACATTTCACTGCCAAGTGGTGAAGACCGAGATAAAAATCCTCCAGTGTTTCTAGCATTTAGATGACAACTCTACCTGAAAACTTTCTTTGTTCTTTGATAAAAGCTGACAGTAACCCTTTTCAAAACGTTTCAAATTTTTCTGAATGTTTTGCCAAATGTCATTTTCTTTTCTGGGTAAAGAATATGGAAGACCTGCAATGAAAACTTGCACACCCTTTACTTTGTTTACATATATGAGTAAACGTACATTTCCTGGTTAGATTTACAGCATCATGGTATATAAAAGAGGGTTGAGCATCAAAGGCACATTCAGCTTTCATAGCTAGTTTTTCTATAACACATCAAACAATCTTATACAAAATATTTACAACTTATTTTTTTTTCTTGTTACATGTCAATGAACAATAATTCATTCAAACATGGAAATATTCCATGAAGAGCATTTACAACACATTCAAGGATTTGTTAAAAGAAGTTACCCTGTCTTGTCAAAGTTGAAAGATGGCTGATAAATAAATACAAATGTACTATCATAAGAGTGTAATACACCAAAACAACACAGTAGAGGGGCGTAGCTGCCACTTATTTAAGTATGCGTAGCTGCCACTTATTTAAGTATGCGTACCTGCCACTTATTTAAGTATGCGTACCTGCCACTTATTTAAGTATGCGTAGCTGCCACTTATTTAAGTATGCGTAGCTGCCACTTATTTAAGTATGCATAGCTGCCACTTATTTAATTATGAATACCTTATTTAAGTATTCACTTGCTTAAAAACCAATTTAAAAAATAACTTGAGCTTGCCCCAAACTCAACTAGCATATTTAAAACTTTGCTACTCTTTTACTAGCACATCGCTTTAATGGCAGCTACATCCCTGAAACGGACAATGAAATGTTTTATTTAACGATGCACTCAACACATTTTATTTATGGTTGTATAGCATCAGACCACACAGATATTGAGAGAGGAAACCCACTCTTGCCACTTCATGGGCTACTGAAACAGACCAACAGTAAGACACACACACACACACACACACAGTTGCATTATTTGTGTTAAATTATTACACATTTACACTTTACACATTTATTGTTCGAGCAGCCACCATTTTCCCCCCTTAATATGTCTTCATTAAATATTAAACACTACACACATACATATAACAAACATGTTAATTAGCTGCCTAATATGTTATGAGGTAAATGTCATGACATATATACAAAATACTATGGTAAACAAAAGTCTTACAAGACTGTTTCTATTACAGGTGTGAAAGGATGTATTATTGAAAACACACAGTTGTAATAAAAATAGTTTCTGCTACATTGTAAACCAATGGTGAATATGTTCTGCAATGTGATTGGTCATTTATATTATCTTCCAGGCATCAAATCGACAGAAGATCCACAATGTTAGTGATGTCATTAGAAAGTAGGACAGGCTAAGTCAATGGTTCACGGGTTTACAGTTAGATTGTAGTCACATATTTCTTTTACAAAATACAACACGTTCAATTGGTTCCATGGAAAAACAATTTTACAATGGACATATAATTTAAAGTTTTGACTTCTTGGGTTGTTATTGTCTATTTGATGTCGGAAAATGCTTCATTTTTGACCATAGCTTCACTCCTATTAGAAATGACATTTGTTAGCATAAAATGGACAATAACACCTGGAAATACCCCCCCCCCCCCCACCTGATTAGGGTATCTCCTAATTAAACTGCAGTCATATTAACACTTTCCTTACAACAATAACATATATTACAAAATTTCCGTGTTTATACAATTTCCTTAATTATAACTGGACAACATCGAAGAAAAACTGAATGTTATTCTTCGACAAACCTCAGAAAATGACGTCATTATGTAAAACAGGTCGTGGAAAGGACGCTAGAAGCTGATTTATGTGTATTTTAACTAAATATGGTGTGTCTCCAGGCGCTTGTGCATACAGTTTAGAAGGTGGGGAGGCTAAACTGTGGCTACCGAAATTTATGAGGGGTTAAAACATGCTTCCCGGAAAAGTAGGCCTATTGAAAAAAAGAGAACATTTGCTTGATCAAGGTTAGGATTCGACTGCCATAACCCACCCTCTGCACAAGCTCCTGTAATTATATAAAATATCTCTGTCATTTTTTAAAATGAATTTATCGATGTACAACTGTCACAAACTGCATAAAATTGCCTAGCATAGTGAAGGATTTTAAACTAATCACCTCAGAAAATGATGTCATTACATCAAATGGGACATCATTACATAAAGCAGATCATGGGATGAACGTCAGAAACTGATTTATGAATTATATCTAGTTTTAATTAAATAAGTTGTGCTGTTTGTAATTATAAGAATTGTTCGTTATTTTTTGTGAATTTATCGATGTATAAGTCACAAATTTAATATAAAATCACTTTGGTAAGCTATGCGATTTTATACAATTTGTAACCGTTATACATCAATAAATTTGCAAAAAATGATGAACAATTCTTACGTAGTAAGTTGGAGCCAAATGTATTGCAGATCTATTTACTATACTATTTTATTGATCAGTTTTGAAGATTAAGAAAATTACAGAAGTGGGGGGAGGGGGAGAGGTAATAAAATGCATCATTTTACCTTTAACTATGAAAACATTGACAGAGAGAACACATCCATTCAGTTGTGTGACACTGTAGGGTGTGCTCCAACATTCACTAGCAATATACATAAATGTCCCATACAACTATAATGCTCCTGTATTCTCTGCTACATATAAAACAACAAAACAACACAATACATCTACATCAGAATCACACAATTCACGCTATATGTTAATACTTCATCAAACATCTATTAGAATATATACTCATCTTTCAAACTGAAAGCCTTCAACTTAAAAACTTTACTTTGTCTTGTTAGCAAATGCTATTTTAAAGACAAAATTAACTGATGTCTTCTTTTTGTGAACAGACCAATATATATACTTTTGCTTTCATTATTCAATTTTAAAGAGGCAAAATATAATCACAAGATTAATTTTGTGCCCTTAAAATGGTAAAATTTACAAAACAGGAATTTTTCATAAAAAACCCACAGAAAAAGTTAAAAAAAAACCAGTAAAAGTGATAAAACTAATTTTTAATACAACAAAATAAGTTTAATAACAAAACAGAAATTTTGTATACAACATTCATGCCTGCACTGTTGTTAAAGAAACTTCACTCTCAGAATAATTTGGACAATATTTCAGTAAAACCACTTGGTTCCTTGCTTGAAATACGCTATGCAGATCCTTGTGCATCTTCATATGTCTGTTTATTTACGGTAACTGTAGAAAGACATGCACTATAACAAGGCACTACTCCTGTAGGTGGAATTGAAACCATATACAAATATATATATATATATATATATATATATATATATATATATATTTAACCATATACATAATTATATATATATATATATATATAGGAAATAACTGGTTGCTGTCTTAAGATATCGGCTTTATCCTGCGAAGGTTAGAATGGCAAATGAAGCAAGGCTCTTCCAAGCTGCATTCGCCATTCGACCCGAGCAGGATAAAGCCGATATCTTAAGACAGTAACCAGTTATTTCTTTTATCCTGCAATCCTACAGGAATAATCGAAAAAATATTTATTTATTCCATTTTTGTGTACACAAATAGAGTATTGTCAACCTAGCAAGGCTTTTGTCGTGACATCATACAAGATACATGACGTCATTTTTTGTAAGATGCTAGCTACATTCTGTCACATTCAAAAAGTGTTTCTAAACTCTAATTCATAGTTCTCCTTTGCAGGCACTGCAACCTCACAACTCTATCTTAAATTCTTTTGGAATCAGTTATGTGCTGCGATACAGATTTGGATATGCTAATGACAGATTCATAATCATATATACATGCTACAGACTAATACATACTTAATTTTGTCTTTTTGTGTGTGTATTACTGGCAAGTAGATGAACACATAGTCTGGTTGGTCATCTCAGAAAACGAACTTCAATTTGAAGGCTAAGTACCTTTAAGTGAAAGTGATTAGGCCGTTGGTCACATACTCGGCAAACTTCTATTTGAGGGCTAAGTACCTTTAAGTGAAAGTGATTAGGCCTTTGGTCACGTACTTGGCAAACTTCTATTTGAGGGCTAAGTACCTTTAAGTGAAAGTGATTAGGCCTTTGGTCACATACTCGGCAAACTTCTATTTGAGGGCTAAGTACCTTTAAGTGAAAGTGATTAGGCCTTTGGTCACATACTCGGCAAACTTCTATTTGAGGGCTAAGTACCTTTAAGTGAAAAGTGATTAGGCCTTTGGTCACATACTCGGTAAACTTCTATTTGAGGGCTAAGTACCTTTAAGTGAAAGTGATTAGGCCGTTGGTCACATACTTGGCAAACTTCTATTTGAAGGCTAAGTACCTTTAAGTGAAAGTGATTAGGCCTTTGGTCACATACTCGGCAAACTTCTATTTGAAGGCTAAGTACCTTTAAGTGAAAGTGATTAGGCCTTTGGTCACATACTTGGCAAACTTCTATTTGAAGGCTAAGTACCTTTAAGTGAAAGTGATTAGGCCTTTGGTCACATACTCGGCAAACTTCTATTTGAGGGCTAAGTACCTTTAAGTGAAAGTGATTAGGCCTTTGGTCACATACTTGGCAAACTTCTATTTGAAGGCTAAGTACCTTTAAGTGAAAGTGATTAGGCCTTTGGTCACATACTCGGCAAACTTCTATTTGAGGGCTAAGTACCTTTAAGTGAAAGTGATTAGGCCTTTGGTCACATACTTGGCAAACTTCTATTTGAGGGCTAAGTACCTTTAAGTGAAAGTGATTAGGCCTTTGGTCACATACTCGGCAAACTTCTATTTGAGGGCTAAGTACCTTTAAGTGAAAGTGATTAGGCCGTTGGTCACATACTCGGCAAACTTCTATTTGAGGGCTAAGTACCTTTAAGTGAAAGTGATTAGGCCTTTGGTCACATACTCGGCAAACTTCTATTTGAGGGCTAAGTACCTTTAAGTGAAAGTGATTAGGCCTTTGGTCACATACTCGGCAAACTTCTATTCTGGGGGGAACAGCTTAGTTTTGCCAGAGGTTGGGTCCAGAATGGATTTATTTGAACAGTGAGTGCATAAACTATTAAAAAACATCAACCGGCTGAGCCAGGATATAATAATGGAGGGGGAGGGGGGTCACCCAAAGAAAGTGCCTCCCATATAAGCATGATGTTACTCCACCTCAGACTAAGCCAAGCATGTTTTTCCATGGTTGATACTATCTGACATATGACAAACATTAATCTACACAGCCAACTTGCAAAAAACAATTTCAGATTAACATACTTTTGCCGAATACTACTACTCGTTTCAGCAGTGGTAACCAATGCTCAATGGCATTTCAAAAATATCTTAAACATTTTCAATAGCTTTTTGTGTAGATAAATAGTGTCTTTTGATAGCCCATTAAAACTTGTAATAAAACTAAAAATCTTAAAGATAAACTAATGAAACAAATACTAATGACATAAGTAGTGGTGGGGTCACTCTGGCCCCATTTATGCAAATGAGCTAGGTCTTACAAACATACAGCCCGCTGGCTGACCTCCCAATTAGGCCACACCCACTCCCGGCTTTGATCTCGTTAGCTAGGTGTTGATTTATCATACTCAGTATAGCCAACTGATCTTGATGGTCACGCTATAAAAAGCCTTATTCTTTGTAGTTCTATACACTGAACATCTATTACACAGACATGAAAAATCACAAACTGTCGCCTATTAATGACATCCCCGAGTGACATTTAGAAGATTGTGTCACAGACAACTGAAACTATTCTTGAGTGACATTGTTAGAAAATTGTGTCACAGACAACTGAACCTATCTTTGAGTGACATTGTTAGAAGATTGTGTCAGACAACTGAACCTATCCTTGAGTGACATTATTAGAAGATTGTGTCACAGACAACTGAACCTATCTTGGAGTGACATTGTTAGAAGATTGTGTCAAACAACTGAACCTATCCTTGAGTGACATTATTAGAAGATTGTGTCACAGACAATTGAAACTATCCTTGAGTGACACTGTTAGAAGATTGTGTCACAGACAACTGTAACTATCCTTGAGTGACATTAAAAGATTGTGTCACAGTCAACTGAAACCGCCATTTCAAGAAGTAAATCACGTCCAACCATCAACCATGTTATATCAAGAAGTGCTTTGAAGAATACAGAAAAAACAAAATGCCACTAAGAGAGAGGATTCATCAGGAGTGTTTTTTAATATGGAAAATATCAACTGAGTCTGTAGTTTGACTTCAACTAAATCTCAAGTCTAATTGGCTGTAAACAAATGACCCACTGACAGCAAAACATTATTAACAGTTAATAATGGTAAGTATCAAATGGGTTTATGTCATGGATATTATAGGTAAGTTATAGAATAAATATATATATTTTTGTTTTTGTTTGTTAGAAATGTTATGATATTCTTTTAATTGAATAACACTGTTAAGTACTGCGATATTGGGAGTTCTCCAGTATATAATAGGTATATATATTATGTTCTATGGATCAGTGAGTGATCTGAAATATTTGTTTTAAAAAAGTACTTATATTATTACTTACTAAAGCATTATTTTTAGATATAGAATATGATTTGAGTGGTTCACATATATACTGATATATTTATCATGAAAATCAGGACCCATACCTTTCTAAGCACTACGAAACTGTAAAACCATCATAAGCTATGGTGTCACTATTGTTTTGTAATATAGTTATTTAGTCTGCACTGTCCAGGTGTTTAGTAGAACACAATTCATGTTCAGGTTATGACCTCAAATATTAGTGAACATGGAGACGGGTGAAACATAGCAGGACACTCTCCTATACGTAATGGGAGAGGAGTTGGATTTAATTATTGGTACTGTTTGTTTACCTCCTGAAATTCCCCCATAGCCCAGGATAATATGTGGAACCAACTTACACAGGGATGTATAAAACATGTTCGTTATACACCTTTGTTGAGTTTAATCAGAGATTGAATACAAGAACTGCTACATCGTGTGACTATACTGAACACGATATTTCACTCATTAGATATATTGGTATTCACTGTGAGGACATTACTGACTTCAATGTTACTAGTGTGTTTGACACTTTACTCGTACCTAAGACTCGATATAATCTGGATAATCTTTTAATTGGTAATGGTCGGCTTGGAGATGACAGGTACACAGGGAAAACATCCTGTAAAGATGTTAGTATGGTAGATTATTTGATCTGCTCTTCCCCTGTAATACAAATGATCTCAGGCTCTAAGGTAGAATAGTTATGTTCTTTGTATTCTGACATACATTGTCCTTTGTCAATTAACCAAAGATGTTATCAGAAAATGTATTTTTGATAGATTACAAAACAAAGTGCATGAAGCTGGTAACTGGAAAGAAAATTATTAGTGTGAATTTATTAATAATATTTGACCAATCTAAAGTAAATGACATTTTAAAATTATTAGTGTGAATTTATTAATAATATTTGACCAATCTAAAGTAAATGACATTTTAAAATTATTAGTGTGAATTTATTAATAATATTTGACCAATCTAAAGTAAATGACATTTTAAAATTATTTTGTGAGAGTACACAAGTTTATGGTGAATTATTTCTAACTAATATTGTGTTAGAAATTGAATTTTTTTTAAGTTGTCAGCTAATCAAACATTTCGACCCCAACTATCATGTGGATGATTTACAGAAAAACTTCGATTATTTTGTTAAGTATTGTAAATTATGGAAATTGAAACTGAATGTTGTCAAAAAAAAAATTGTAGTATTTGGATCTAAAAGATGTAATGTAAACTGTAAAATAATTTATAATAATGTGGAGATAGTCGACCAGTATAAATATTTAGGTATTGTATTTAAAAAAAACCAGGACATTTTCTTACTGCTAAAGCGGCCATAATGAGTCAGGTAAAAAAAGCAACATATTTACTCTATTTATCTCACTCATGTAAATGTGTCCCTCATATAGGTGTATATATCACGTTGGATCCAGTTAGTGTAGCCATCGGCAGGATGCGTACAAGCATTAGTCGATCACACCATTAAGGACCTATTGTTAGTGAAGCCATAGCCCATTGGTAGATAGTGCAAGTATCAACCGATTGCGCTACACTGTTGGCTACGTTAACAACGGATCCACTGATGGTGCAGCATACTCGACTGAAGCTTGTGCGATCTACCGACGGCACTGCACATGATGGGTCCACAAACAGTGCAGCGTGATCGATATGCACATCGGTGGATGGCATGTTACATAAACACTATTTCTCTAAAGGAACATCTGAAACAACCCAACAGTGTTCTGGGTTTTTCTAAAACATGACCAATAGTCGATGTATTTTTGTGCTGGGTTGTTAACATTCATTCTTCCCAAAGTATCCATATTTAAGCAATTTAAGCAATTTTAAAATGCAATTATACCAAATGCCAGACACAATAACCGATGTTATTTTAAGATTTTACCTGGGTTGTATTGAACATGGGTTAAAACACAGCTTGTGTAGATGTAGATGGAGTTATGGTATTCTAAAGTATATTATAAACGTGTATCACAATAACAGTATTCTAAGGTATAAACATGTACCATGTAATGGCAATCATACTGCAGAAACACCCACCTGACATTACATCTTCCCCACTGAATAGAAATAAATTAATTTTATTACACATATGGTTACAAATATCTTGGTACATATCAAAGTAATACGTCCCACTAGAATGCCAAGTAGGACGTAAAACTTTTGACGTCACATGATGACATCATCAGTTAGTGCACTACAACCGTACACGAATGTCAACAAAATGAGATGAGTGATATAAATTAAGATCGATTATGGGTAATAAATAGGATATTAAACTCGCTACCATTTCGTATCATGTTAAAGTCCCTCGTGAAATAATTTTCATTGCCACTCACTAAAGTTCGTGACAACTGAAAATTATTTCACTCGGAACATAAACATGATATGAAATGGAAGCTCGTTTAATATCTTATAAATATTCATACTAGATTTCTGGGCCAATCTGAGGTTTAGTCGAATGGGTATGTACCACCAGCACCCTCCCCTAGATCTACACCTAATACATCACAAGAATTTATAAGTATGATCCAGGATATATTGACCAACAGAGTCTCAAGTTCACAGTTAAAACACTTTTAAATAATTTGACCAAAATATAACTTTCACAGCTGTAAGACACACACATGACAATTGTATGTACATGATTACTAGTTTTTGTCCGTGTGTTAACTCTTGGATAGATGCTGGTCGCGTTCCACCGCAGCGATGAGTTCCTTGATAGCTTGTCGTTTCCTTGCCACGGTCGCAGAGTTGACCACCTCGTGGAGGGGAATACTGACACACTCACAGAAGTTCTTACACAGGTACTCCGTGATCGCTATCACAAACAAGCCACAGTCATAACCTGAACACAACAAAATAAGTCAAAAATAGTTGTCATTCATACTTAAAAGTTAAAAATTTTAAATAATTGTTTCCACTAAAAGCACTTAAGTCAAAAGTATAATTGATGTTTTGTCAGGAGAAGAGTTTGAAATTTTAAAAGTGTGAAATGTAAAGATCTGTTCAAGACGTCTCTTATTAATAGATATATACATCAAAGTATATCCATTCAACGTTTCCATACCGAACCCATGAATTTCTTTGCCGGAACCACAAAAAATTGTAAAAAGAACTTACCACTGTGATCAATCTACTGATATAATAAAAACTCTAAACATGTGTTATCCAATGTGTTAACGTCAAGATTTATAAAATGGCATCCAATTTCCATCATTATAAATCAAGACAATTCAATATCTCCAATTTTTTAATTTTTTTAATGGAAGCAATTTGATTGCAGTTCCAGAACATCAAAGAATGCAAATTACTTTTAATTGGACGTTCCAGATTTGTTTTCACTTTCAATACAAGCAAACATAAAAATAAATAAGGTTGTAAGATAAATGTTATCTCAAGACAACTCATGTAGTATTCTTTATTTATCATATAATATCTTACATTTTCAGTGCAATCAAAGTATGTGATATTTTTCAGATCACATACTTTAAGAATTTGATAACTTTGCAAATTAGATATAAATTAGTCGAGGTCTCGGCAATAGGTTTATTGACATTTAAGCAAACGTACTTGGATGACACTCCATGATTGACGTATGCATTCATAGTCATCAAATAAAAACATTTCAATGGCAATTTGACACTGAAAGCTGTCCAGCATTCAGAAAACAAAAAACGTTAGGCATAATGACGTCCAAAATGACGTCATTTCCATTCAAAAATACACCGCACCACATATTCTTACGTCATTTGAATATCTAGTAATGGTGGACTGGAATTAAAGTTGTGTGTACAGTTTACAAAAACACGTTGTATTAAGCTTGAGCTTAAATGATAAAGAGATTATTACCCTCGTGTATTTCGGTATCGTCAATATCATATATTAGGAATAAAAATAACGTATTATGCGAGCCTTAGGAATAAAAATAATGTATTATGCGAGCCTCTGGAATTTTTATTCCTATATATATAGCTATCATCACATCTCCCTATCTTAAAACAAAACTAAAATTAACTTTAGCAAAACAAGCAAAGATGTTACCATTTTGTTGCTGAGGACAATCCATTTCTATAAACTGCATTCTGCCCAAGGGAGCTAAAAGACAATGAAACAAGTTATAACAGACAACTGCAGTTAGGGTTTCAGAGTATTTAACAAATCAAACAGTCTTTCATTATATTTTCTGTTACGATTAAAAAACTAAAAACATTTGAAACATAACATAAGCTATCATTCATATTAACAGTGAATTCATTGACAATATTTTCCATTTTATTATATCTAATTAACAGATATAATAAAGCTCATGGTATGTGCTGTCTTGTGGGAAAGGACATACAAGAAAGAGAATAAAAGGAATGACACCTCAGCACATTTTAAACTATGGCAGTAATAATAATAATAATAATAATAAAAATAATATACTAAAGGCAAAAGTTATTGTGACACACAAAAGACAAAGATAATTGATGATACGTTTTTACTGCTGTGTATGAAACGTTATAACATGGAAAGAGAAATGTTCGAAGGTATAGAAACGAGTAATAGTCCATGAAAAGAGCGCACCTGCCATATGCAAATGAGCCACATCACTAGAGGGGGTCTAGAGCAAAGTTCACACAGTCAGTAGCGAGTGTGTCCACCTTGAGCATTGATACAGGCCTGGCACCGTCGTCTCATTGAGGCCACTAAACGCTGGAGAAAGGGATGGTACGGGCTGTGAGGGTTGCTGGCTGGAACCTGTTTTGCAGATGCATGGTTCGGATCTATGTGTCTTGGCGAGCGATCGTCACGGGTGGTCGGCCGCTACAGGGATGGTCCCTGACCTGGTTGTTTTGTTGATATTGTTGCCATAAGTGCCATATGGTGTTTCTGTGGACGTTGAATTGATGTGCGATGTCATGCTGCGAAGTCCCAGATTCAAGCATCTCTATGACTCACTATGTCATTTTGTATGAGGCGTGGCATGACGAAATTGCGTTAAACAGGTCACTAATGATGTTTTTCTGACTTCTGGACTTCTGAAGGCTGCATAGAATGTCTGGCCTTTTGTGGTGAACACTGGACAGCATTCTCCCGAATATTCCATGTTTCTTGCACAAAGCATGCAACCACTGCAACAGCTGCTTGGTAGCATTTCTTTGAGCTGTTTCATGCACATTTTCTTTGGTTTACATCCACAAATCCATTCACAAATTTATTACTCCAAACAATCCATGTCACAATAACTTTTGCCTTTGAGTATAATAATCTTTATTTAAATCAGGTAACACATTCAGTATAAATAGAGACTGGTCAAACATTTAATACACATTCATAAAAAAAAAAATTCCATAAACCCCATTAACATATAGTTATATACATTGCAAATAAGGCCCCAAACATACTTAATGTAATATACCAACTTGGGCTATACACACAATTATAATAAATGTGACAGTGTAGACAGTAGGAGGAAACAAGCTGCAACCACAAAACTGTACTACTTAGTTTTCAACCACTCAAACATACAAAGTTAAAGTTTGTTTTATTTTACGACACCACTAGAACACATTAATTTATTAATCATCAGCTAATGAATGTCAAATGTGGTAATTTTGACATATAGTTTTAGAGAGGAAATCCACACCATTTTTCCATTAGTAGCTAGGAATCTTTTATATGCACCATCCCACAGACAAGATAGCACATACCACGACCGTGGATATAATAATTGTGGAGCACTGGCTAAAACCTGTCTCCTACTAGTAAATATTCCAAGCTATGACAGGTTTAATTTGAGATTTTAGTGAGGTTAATGTAAATGCAAGGACATGTGCAAGTTGAGTCATCTATTCATTTCCACGTCTCAACAGATGTGACAGTCACCACATGGGCAAGTAGTCCTAGGTGCACAGAATACATGCAGGTACAGCTTACAGTGAAAAAAAGCGTATGTAAGTAATCTCTTTTTACATTGTACCAGTTAGCAGAAAATATGGTCTTCAGTTATTTGGCTCCTATGGCATATACAACTTAAAATGGTGCATGCAAGATCATGCAATAAATCTGTGGAGCTTATTAAACCCAGGAAACGTGAATACTTGTTGGAAGAAGCATGTACAACCTTCCTGTATGGCTAGCTAAAAACATTCCTTCCCAAAATATTACGATTTACACTGACACTCGTGTGCGTTGGGGGAGTATCAGCTGCTTACTAGGTTAAAAGTCAGTAGCCTTGCCATCACCCACAATCTGGAAGGGTATTTCTGTCAAGTACAGTATTTGGGCTGAATACAAATGAACTTCTTTTTATCAACACATCAAGTCGTGTAGTATGCAATTTTTCTGAAAATTCTACAGGAATACTTAAACAAATTTGAAGAAAGGAATGAGAAGTATGTAGATGGGAAACACATACCATGAACAAAGGAATGAGACGTATAAGTAGATGGGAAACACATACCATGAACAAAGGAATGAGAAGTATAAGTAGATGGGAAACACATACCATGAACAAAGGGCTGCAGCTTGTAAGCGAGATTCTTGGCCATGGCACTGTTAGTGTTCCCTGACGAGTCGTAGTGCCGGAACTCCTGTTTACTCCTCACATATACCAACAAACTCCTGGTAACATCAACACACAGCCATTTGTAATACTAACAAAGCAATCTTACAGTATGCTAGAATGTGCATTACTTATAAAAACATCTCAAGTTAGAATGATAAATATATTATTTTACAACAACAAAAAAATAAACAAAAATAAACATGTATATGAAGAAATATTATTGAAGAAACACTGAAGTGAGACAAATAAATGACAAATGACATCAAGCAACCTGATACAGCACTCGCCTGATGCGCGATCAATCTAGGATCGATCCCCATCGGTGGGTCCATTGGGCTATTTTTCGTTCCAGCCAGTGCTCCATAACTGGTGTAACAAAGGCTGTGATATGTACTATCCTGTTTATGGGATGGCGCATATAAAAGATCCCTTGCTGCTAATCGAAAAGAGTAGCCCATGAAGAGGTTACTGCAGGTTTCCTGTCTCAATATCTGTATGGTCCTTAACCATATGTCTGACGCCATATAACCGTAAATAAAATGTGTTGAATGTGTTGTTAAATAAACATTTCCTTCCTTCCTTGAAGCAACCTGGCAATTACTGAAGAATTCTGTCTCCTGTCAGTCTCAAGCCTTGCTGCTGTTGAGCAATAAATTCACCCAAAATCAACAAACACTTACTAATACTGTGGAGATTCCTGCAGTGGGTTTCATCCTGGAACTTTTAATTTTTAATATCACTTTTCTTAATTATTTATTTATTTTTGTAATGCGGACAAATTAAACTCCTCTCTTAAAGATATAAAAAGGCAAGATGACAGTGGAGGTGACAGCATCACTATTATTACCTTCATGAATAACAAAGACTGTGTCAAAACTTTTTAGAAGGAGCCAATGACATTATGTCATTTTAAGAAATGATGTACTTTTTGTAAGTGACGTTATCTTCCCGTTACAAAAAATTACATCATAATGTCCAACCAATGATAAAACATAATAAAGTTACCATAAACAGTACTTCATAATGAAATATGAAATGTAATTACAATATTTCACATGCACAGAACTAAGACTGGGAAAGCCACATCATGTTATGACGTTGCTTCCCCAAATTACATCATTGGCTGACCACTTGATTACACTTGTTATTACATGTGTGCTTTGTATGGTTTTATTCACTTGCTTTATGTTGAACCATATGGATAATATACAGTAAATAACTAATGTTGAGTAACATAATGTAAGAACAACAATAACAGAGACATGTACGAATATGCTGACCTACATCACTAAGACTGTCAACGTGAGAGTAATGTAAAGACAACAAACCAGTGAGATCCGCCCGCGGCGTCCCGAGGGTTGTCGTTGACGGGGAGAAACACAAACTGTTTCACCGGCAGATACAGAGACTCCAGCAGTATAGAAAGCTCCTCAACTGAAAACAAACAGTGTACAATACAGATAGCTCCTCCACTGAAAACAAACGCTGTACAGTATAGAGAGCTCCTCCACTGAAAACAAACAGTATACAGTATAGAGAGCTCCTCCACTGAAAACAAATATTGTACAGTATAGATAGCTCCTCCACTGAAAACAAACGCTGTACAGTATAGAGAGCTCCTCCACTGAAAACAAACAGTATACAGTATAGATAGCTCCTCCACTGAAAACAAATATTGTACAGTATAGATAGCTCCTCCACTGAAAACAAACGCTGTACAGTATAGATAGCTCCTCCACTGAAAACAAACGCTGTACAGTATAGAGAGCTCCTCCACTGAAAACAAACAGTGTACAGTACAGAGCTCCTCCACTGAAATCAAACATTGTACAGTATAGAGAGCTCCTCCACTGAAAACAGTGTACAGTATAGAGAGCTCCTCCACTGAAAACAGTGTACAGTATAGAGAGCTCCTCCACTGAAATCAAACATTGTACAGTATAGAGAGCTCCTCCACTGAAAACAAATATTGTACAGTATAGAGAGCTCCTCCACTGAAAACAAACAGTATACAGTATAGAGAGCTCCTCCACTGAAAACAAATATTGTACAGTACAGAGCTCCTCCACTGAAAACAAACATTGTACAGTATAGAGAGCTCCTCCACTGAAATCAAACATTGTACAGTATAGAGAGCTCCTCCACTGAAAACAAACAGTGTACAGTACAGAGCTCCTCCACTGAAAACAAACATTGTACAGTATAGAGAGCTCCTCCACTGAAATCAAACATTGTACAGTATAGAGAGCTCCTCCACTGAAAACAAAGTGTACAGTATAGAGAGCTCCTCCACTGAAATCAAACATTGTACAGTATAGAGAGCTCCTCCACTGAAAACAAACAGTGTACAGTATAGAGAGCTCCTCCACTGAAATCAAACATTGTACAGTATAGAGAGCTCCTCCACTGAAAACAAACAGTGTACAGTATAGAGAGCTCCTCCACTGAAAACAGTGTACAGTATAGAGAGCTCCTCCACTGAAATCAAACATTGTACAGTATAGAGAGCTCCTCCACTGAAATCAAACACTGTACAGTATAGAGAGCTCCTCCACTGAAATCAAACACTATACAGTACAGATAGCTTCTCCACTGAAAACACACACTATACAGTACAGATAGCTCCTCCACTGAAGACAAACACTATACAGTATAGATAGCTCCTCCACTGAAAACAAACACTATACAGTATAGATAGCTCCTTCACTAAAAACAAACATTGTACAGTATAGATAGCTCCTCCACTGAAAACAAACACTATACAGTATAGATAGCTCCTCCACTGAAAACAAACATTGTACAGTACAGATAGCTCCTCCACTGAAAACAAACACTGAGCAGTCTAAAACCATTCGAAATGCCTCGGCCGGTTTTGATTATGTATTCGGAAAACCTTAACCACATAAATGTATTCGTAGGTTCAATTGGAACACCTCGGCCATGTCCGTCTTTACTTTCCATTTAGTTACAATCAGAACAACTCGCCACGTTCCGCTATGCTATGTTTCGCAGAAAGATTTTGTTTACGAGCCTGAGGTCTTCCGAAGTTACAGGGTGTACACAACCGAATCAAATCCCATAGACGACAATAGTAACATATGTGGCTAAAACTCCTACCTGCAGCATATCAATCGACATAAACACCACAGATATAAATACTACCACCCCTCACCCTTAAAGTGAATCAGAAAAAATTAGGGTCATGCAAGCTGTTCATTTCTGAGATTAACGGGTAGCGTCTATGACTACCCTAATTCCGCACAAAATTCAAGTACCTTTTTTTTACAGGTACCCCATACATGTTTCAAGCACAAGGCTACTTGACACAGTAATACTAGATGAAATAAAATTGCATTCATTTTTTGCACAGATGAAACTTCTTTTTTTTTTTGTACAGCTAACACACTCACATTTATCACCAATCACAGGACTTGTGGTGTTCACTTCTCTATCAAAACTTTGAACTTTGACCCAGCTGGGAGTTATTTGGTTTAGTACTACCTACATTGTGTTAGAACGTTTTCGTTTCTTACGGAATATACCGAGTCTACTATAGAAATATTGCTGTTATCGTTATTATCCATTTCGTTATTAAATAGTGATTATGCCTTTAACTTGTGTTGTGTGCTTATTTCTCTAGTGTATGTGATTATTGTTTGTATAGATTGCTGTCAGCTTAGTACTTTTTTTTCTAATTCCTTGTCATACGGCCATAAAAGCACCTTATTTGTTCTAAGACCAAGCCTTGGTAAAACATTTCAGATGTTTGTTTGTGTGGGTCCCGTGACAACATAATCATTATAATTTAATTACAACAGTTTGTAATAAAACTAAAACAAGTTCTGTTTCCATCTTTTGTGTTGTTATTGTTTGTATGATATGATAACATGTTTTTAAAGTGCAATTTAAGTAACTTTTTTTTTTTAACGAAATTCGGTCGCGTGCCATTCAAAGTTGCATGGGCGAGTCAAAATGTTGCTGCGAGTGGCCCGATTAGCCAGTCAAAAAAAATCCCAAGTGCATACCCTGATATAGTACAGATAGCTCCTCCACTGAAATCAAACACTGTACAGTATAGGGGCCATTCCGTGGTATTTGGTCCATGGGTGTGAAAATTTCAAAATGATCTGTTAAACTAAGTTTTTATTATAGCTTAAAGTTAACACCTTTAAGCACATGCAAATATAGACGGGTTTATTGGCCAGTGACGTCAAAGTACTGTGCGCGGCCATGTTTAGAATCACGCGATCGGTCCGCCATTAAGGGAGTGAAACTCGCACAATAATAACATGTGAAGGCATTGCACCTTTTTATTACTTTTTGTGAAAGCAAAACCAGTATGTCGAATAATACAACCTCATTTAAAGATTGTAGATTCATATCAAAGTTGGTGGAAGTGTATTAATCATTAAAAACGTAAATAATAAAGCATATATATATATACTTGAACATCAAAGCATAACGAATAATTTAAACTTACGCAAACAAATATAATTTCCCTGGACACTTGTATAGGCTAATATATTGAACTTTAAAACAATATTTTAGCCTCAGCAGAGGAGGGTATCAACTATTATTAACTAGCATATTATAGAAAATTGTATGACTAATTTTCGGGGTAATTTAGTGTTGTATATTGTGGATGATTAAAAAAAAAAATTCCAAGAAACAAAAGATAATAATTTTTAAAATATTATAATTATAGAATTTATTTATTATTATTATTATTATTTATTTATTAATTAATAATAAAAATAATAAAATAAAAAATAATTATAAATGGGTGTGGTGCAATTTTTGGTGTGGCATGCATGCATGTTACATCAGTAAATTCTTTATTTATCATTTTATCGCACACATTTAACATCATAATAACTCGTATGTATATAATAAAAAAAGAAAAGAAAAAAAAAAAGATAAATATTTGTCAGTGTTAACTGGGCCCCACTTCAACCCCATGTGACCACATCTGGAATATCCCAGAGCATATAATAGTAACAGCTAAGCGTTGACATCTATTCTAGATCTAAGGTCAGTCTTTGGGGGTGTTTTTAAAAAAAATGGTACACCATGTTTTTTTTACAAATGTACATAATTGAAATACTTTTCTATATTTTAGGATGCATTCAGTAAAGTTTCACTTAATAACCATCAAAATTATTTACACATGTGTGTGTTTAATTTATTCACTATGCTTTTGTATTGGTGCTTTATTATTTATGTTTTTAATCATTCACAGATTTCCAACGATATTTATATGAAAATACAATCTTTAAATAAGGTTCAGTTATCTGAGAGACTGGTTTTGCTTTTGCAAAACGTTCCAAAAAAGTCATAAAGACTGAAATTGCACCCAGCTGCAATGCCGTCACGTTATTGTTGTGTGAATTTCACTCCCTTAATGGCGGCCATATGGTTACGCCATCTATTGGCAACGTCATAAACTGCTGGGCGACAATCGGAAAAACCCGTCTATACTTTTATTGCCAATTTACTTATGTTTTATGGGTTTTAATGACAGTTTTATTTGAAAAAATTATTTTTGTAAGCCAGGATGTGACATTTGTTTTTTGGTAATATTTCATTACTGTTATGTCAAATTTAAAAATTATGTATCAGAACATCATATCTAAAATATACTGCATATGAAAATACTACTTTCCCTTCTTTGTCATAATTAGTATATGAAATTATTTTTCAAAATATATAATGTCACGTCCTGGCTGATTTGACATATAAAAGATAGTTTTATTTAAAAACTATTTTTCAGAAATAAAAATCATTTTTAATTCTCCTTCTTCTCAATGTTGCAAGTATAAATAAAAGGTATAATGTTGACTGATGGTATTAAATGATTAAAATAACCATCTCAAACTTTGAGCCAGGACGTGACATTCAAGATGGCATGTTAAACTGAGTTAAGATTAAAATGTATTAAATCTCTCTATATAGAGAAATTGGCAAAACTGACTAGATAATGCACATGTACTTAAAAAAACACCTTTTATTTTCAATATTTTTGCTCTCACCATCAAGAATCGGAAATGGAGAAACTGGACATTCGGGGGAGCATGTTCGAATATTTAACATGGATTTATGTAGATACAAAAATACTATTATCAATTAATTCTATGCTTCTATGTTTTGACCAAACAATGAATTATTGATAATGTTGTTGACAGTATGTACACTGGTTATAAAAGTGTATTATATGAATATTGTATGAGAACCTTTTTTTTGCACAACAACAGTTCAATTAATTAGAATGTTATGCACTTATTTTGATGATAAAAACACTTAAACCAAGTAAATATCATTGATTTCATAAATTAACAGTGTTTCATTAGTAGTATTTGATATACATATCATTTATTAGTTGTTTAAGTGAACTGGACAAAAAGTCACGTCCTGGCTCGTACTGAAATTTTTAAAAGTAAATGTTACATCATAAAGGATATTTTTTTTAGTAAATTGCTATACGGCATTTAGAAATAGACTGGATATTGTATCAAACAGTGTATTTCAATAAGCAAACATTCTATCAGGAGAGCAGAGTTTTGGAATTTACTGCAGTGTTAAAAAAATGATGTCCATTTTCGTCACGTCCTGGCACATTTTACTTTTCACTTTATAAGTAATTTTTTTTTTTACAAAACCAAAATTAGGCCTGACATGCTTATCATAAGAGTCAGAATGTCACGTCCTGGCTTAAATCATTACCATGGAATGGCCCATAGAAAACAAACCATGTACATTACAGATAGCTCCTCCACTGAAAACAAACCGTGTACAGTACAGATAGCTCCTCCACTGAAAACAAACCTTGTACAGTACAGATAGCTCCTCCACTGAAAACAAACCTTGTACAGTACAGATAGCTCCTCCACTGAAAACAAACCTTGTACAGTACAGATAGCTCCTCCACTGAAAACAAACCTTGTACATTACAGATAGCTCCTCCACTGAAAACAAACCTTGTACAGTACAGATAGCTCCTCCACTGAAAACAAACCTTGTACAGTACAGATAGCTCCTCCACTGAAAACAAACCTTGTACAGTACAGATAGCTCCTCCACTGAAAACAAACCTTGTACAGTACAGATAGCTCCTCCACTGAAAACAAACCTTGTACATTACAGATAGCTCCTCCACTGAAAACAAACCTTGTACAGTACAGATAGCTCCTCCACTGAAAACAAACACTGTACAGTACAGATAGCTCCTCCACTGAAAACAAACACTGTACAGTACAGATAGCTCCTCCACTGAAAACAAACACTGTACAGTATAGATAGCTCCTCCACTGAAAACAAACACTGTACAGTATAGATAGCTCCTCCACCGAAAACAAACATTGTACAGCATAGATACAGTATTATTTAAGTATCAGGTCCACTTATGCATATATGCTGGTGTGTACATGGCTAAAATCCAACACAATAAAAGTACGTAGGATTGTGTCCGAAAACACACAAGTGGATACAAAACTGTACTGGTAACCATATAAATGGACACACACACAAAAGTGTCAATGTCCGCATCTGTACTGCATAAACACAAGTGGACATGCTACTTCAGTCTCATCTACAAGCAGCATAAAGCCAAAAAGTAAGAGTTTACCACGTGACAACTTGATGAGCTGGACGAACGCCGGGTTCATGAGACACAGTCTGTCCACCGAGTGGCTGAACTTCTCCTTCTCAAAATACCTGAAATGAGGACACACTCATTTGTTCATCATCATCGGCTACTGGATGTCAAACAGTGCATAATTCTGACATATAGTCTACAGAGTTGGCCAGCTACAGGTTTCCATTGGCAGCAAGCAGGGTTTCTGCCAGTAGGTACGGAGGGTAAAATTACATACCCTCAAATCTGGAACATTAAGGATTTATTTTTACAATTTTTAGACAGATGGTAGTAAGAGAACAAATTTGGATACAACAAAGTGAAACAAGAGTCTGTGACTTTAAAAAAAAAAAAAAAAACACGACTCCATAACCGTTACTTCTCATATTTTGGTATTAAAAACACCAGGATGACCAGAAACACTTCGGTTGTATGGAAATGAATAATCTAAACAATAAAATATAAGTAATATTTGATTTCAGTGATCATAAACGGCTCTAATAGTGAAAAATATGCCTTAGTGTTTAAAAACTAGGGTCTATCCCTTCAAAATCTGGCAAAGTGCATCAAATACAGTATCTAATTTAAAAACATTCCAAACCCATAACCACCTAGTAGACTAGCACTTACAGTATGTTTTATTTTAACTACATACCCACAAATTATGTTCTGGCTATGAAGATGTTTAAAGATGTTTTTTATATATATATATATATATATATATATATAGTCTTTGCATTTACAACTTTGAGTGATCCCAATAATTAGTTGTAGCGCTAAACCAACCCACACATTTCCAGCAAATTATTCAAGCCACTTTCAGATAGTGTCAAGATTATATTAGTCATGAAACTGTTAGTTTAATATCATTATTAAAGTCAAAGACTAAAGGTATGTTGTGTCAAGATTGTATTTTTCTGTTAAATAACTGAAGGAAAAAGTACACCATTAGGCCTATTGGTATGCTACATTGGGAGCAAAAACAACAACCCATGATAATTTTCTTTTCTTTGGGACTATGTAATTGGTCAGTTCTGTGATTTTAGATGCGAAAGTCTATTTAATCAATAGTTTTACAGAACTATAAACCATGTCCATTACCATTTTAGGGGCGAAAGGTTATTACACAATACCGGTATGTATTTTTGTGTCTAGACGGTGGTAATTAATTGGCTCGTCTGGTTACCTCTCAAATATACACCTGCCAATCAGGAATCACAGGTAGCGGCAACTAACAGAATAGACCAATTAACTAAGAAACACTTTGTATCATTTCAGTATGTAAGGCTAGTATTGTAGGTACAGGGTTCGCAGGATACCGGCTCCCATCCAGAGCAGGTTTGAACGACTCAATGGTAAGACCACTACACCCTCTTCTATCTCACTAACCACTAACAACTAACCTACTGTCCTGGAAAGACAGCCCAGATAACTGAGGTGTGTGCCCAGGACAGCATGCTTGAACCTTAATTGGATATAAGCACACAAAAAAGTTGAAATAAATAAAATAGTATGTAGCTTAATACATGGACAAAATATGGTACAATTATTTTCACTTGTGTAGCCACTTTGACAATAGTGGTTTATTTTGTATTGAAAAATAACATATAGGTATTGTTGGCTTACTGGGATGGATATTACAGAACATTGCGATGCATCGGCAAAAATCATGTACGCTTGTTTCTCCAGTTCTAAGACGAATTCCCGACATGACACATTAAGTATTATATAACCACTGGCTCTCCAGAGGGCGTATTTACTGGAATGAAACAAAATGGCTGCCCCCGTTATATATAACAGCGTCACATTTAGCCATTTTATTAATTAACTATAAGATTATACTTGTTGATATTAAGCAATAATGTGCATTATATATTATTGGATATGCATACCAGTCTAAAAGCCTTGCTTAAAGGAAAAAGTTTGTTTTATTTAACGATGCCGCTAGAGCACGTTGAATTTTTATCTTATCATCGGCTATTGGACATCAAACATATGCTCATTCTGACACTGGTTTTTTAGAGGAAACCCGCTGTCGCCACAGAAGCTACTCTATTTATGACAGGCAGCAAGGATCTTTTATTTGCGCTTCCCACAGGCCATGGCCTTTGTGGAACCAGTTATGGATCACTGGTCGGTGTAAGTGGTTTACACCTACTCATTGAGCCTTACGGAGCATTCACTTAGGGTTTGGAGTCGGTATCATGTCAGGAATTATCTTCGAACTGAAGAAACAAAACATACCTGATTTTTACGGATGCATTGCAATATTCTGTAATAATAGTCAACCCAGTAAGCCAGCGACAATTATATATTATTTTTAATACAAAATAAACCACAATTGTCAGTGTTGAAATAACTGTATTATGATTTGTACATAAATTAACCCACGTTCTAAAATAATAATTGAGTGTGTTTTCTTAGTTCATTGGTCTTTTCTTTCTGTGGCCTGTACCTGTGGTTCCTGTTGTGCAGGTGTATATTTAGACAGTCCCCAGACACTGTGTCTAGACACACTAAAAAGACGTGCCTCTTTTATTAAGATCACAGGGTATTGTGTGTTAACCGCACAGACACACCTCTAATCGTAACTGATTAGCCGTCCTGCTTTATTACTGTAAGCAATTCTGTAAAAACCTTAATTAAGTAGACTTTCCCATCTAAAATCACAAAACTGACCAATTACGTAGTCCCAAAGAAAAGAAAATTATCACTTGGGTATCGTGAGTGGTTGTTTTTGCTCGAACGTAGAATACCAATAGGCTTAATAATATGCATTTTTTTCTTTGGATTAAAAAAAATTTAAAAATACTTAACTCCATTTCGTTCTATTGATGCAAATTGAAATATATTTAGTTAAATAGTTTTTTCTACTATCAAGTCATTTATGTTGTTTTACAAGTCAGGTTGATGAAAGTGAAGCGCCTTGTCGTAAATTAGAGCGTTTGTTTACACTGTGCATAGAGAAGATGGACGGAGCTGACATCACTCGCCCCAAGCTATACCACCGGACATCACAAAAACTAAACAAAATGGCTGCCCCTAGTTAGCAGGAATAATCATGTTTTTTTATAACTCTAAAATTACACGTTTTTCATTTGTTAAAGTATCAGTATATGTTTGTGGTCCGGGTATGCATCTTTCCAACACATAAATCTCTTGTTTGAGTTTACTCTACCTTTGAGCATTCCTTTAAGCAAACAATTTTACCATTACAGGGCTAGAAATGAAAAATAAAATCTACATGCACCAGGTGCATGCTGAAAAAAAAGTTACATGCACCATTAAAATTCTGCATGCAACAAAAATAAGGTAAATCATGTTAACAATGAGGAAAATACTATTTTAATTACCTTATCTGAGGTCGAAAATGTTCAAGGCAGTTACGGTACTTTGTATTGATCACAGATCTGGCTGAGTTCAATTTGTCAGTGACGACAACAACTGTGTTATGCGCGTGGATACCCCAAAGTCGGTCTCGACCACCTTCCCTAATACTGTTCACGGATATAACCGAGATATTGCAGGCAATTTTCGCAAATATATTTCACGGAAATGACCGAAAGGGCACCATTGTTGTAAGTAGGATTATGGGATACAAAATGGATGCGCCCATAAGATAAAAGTTATTGTTTTCATGTGGCGAACAGATTACGAAATGCATACGCAAAATTCAACAACTTCGAGTCTGAATCTGGTAGACAACAGGATACTAGTATACACAATACACAGTACTTGAAAAATATTAGCATGCACCCAGTTTTAAAAGTCACATGCACACGCAAAAATCAGCATGCACCAGTGCATGTACTAACACTGCATTTCGAGCCCTGCATTATAACCATTCCTTTGTTAAACTTATAGCACCTTTGCAAAACATCAGTACTGTTATGTTCTTGTTCCAAAAATATTATCAATTAACTCTGGTTGTTGAGGATTCTTATTTCCTAATATACTTTTAAAATATTTAAAAGCTTTATCGAAATTTACTATCATACACTATGCATGTTTTATTAAAAAAAAATAACCATACTTTTTGATGGTGAATATGTCAATAATATCACTAGTAATAAGGCTTAAATTACATTTGTATTTGTTGATTCAGATGTTTGTTCATGTAATTAATATATGTTTATGTTATTGTTACTGCAGATAAATGTATATTATATTAGGGACCTCGGACACTTTTTAAATATGACAAGAATGATATTGATTGTTTGTTATACTGAAGAAATACCTTTAAAAGAATTTTTAAAATAAAAAAATTCAATTAGCCCTGACCCCCAAAATTAAAATTTTGTAATCAGGGTAGGTAACTCCATTTTGCAAAAAAAGAAAAAAAAAGAAAAAAAGTTTGGCACACTCAAAATTTTATGAATGTATTCATTATTTTCAAATAAAATACCTTCAATACCATTAATATAATCAGTATAATCGACTAATTGGTCATTATAATACCCATCCACCCTCAAAAAGGGTTCAACATAAGAAAACGGCTATTTTTTTTGCATAAGCATATATCATACAACATGTGGAATGTAATAAAACTCATTTGTGCATTACAAATGAACATTACAATCATCGTCATGTGCTACATGTAGTAATCAGTAATTCCTCATTCGTTACCCGCATTATCACAGCATTCAATTGTACAGAGTAAAGAGCATCAATCGGCCATAGAAAAAGTGATATACAGGTCAATGGTCAATATGTAAGAAGACAAAATGTGTACCATTAATGTTGTATCTCTGTCAAAATGTCAACTTGTGTGTGTGCTGTTGAGAGAAATGAGACAGAGACAGTGAGAGAGGAGGGAGAGAGGAAAGGAAGGACAGAGAGCAAAAGAGATAACAGATGTATGTTAGGTTTTGTGAAATTGAGTTTCTTTATAATTACAAAATTTGAAATAATTAGAGAATGCTTCATTGTTGGTTGTAGGGCTTATTAGATAGCCTGTCTTTGTTTTTTTTAAAATAAGTTAGTGGCATTAAAAAACAAAATTACATCACCCATGCTGTGTTATTGAGACAATTATATACACATTTAGTGCTGTCGTTGTCAAAGGTGTGCAAACAGTGGTTTAATTGGTGAAACGAAAAGTTGTAGAATACATGTAGTTAGGATTTTTAAAAGTTTTTTTACACATTAAGTATATAGTCAAAGTTGACATTTTTACCTGGGTAACACTTTAATAGATTACAGCCAGTGCTCCACAACTGGTGTAACAAAGGCCATGGTGTATACTATCCTGTCTGTGGGATGGTGCATATAAAAGATCCCTTGCTGCTAATCGAAAAGAGTAGCCCATTTAGTGGCAACAGCAGGTTTCCTCTCACAATATCTGTGTGGTTCTTAACCGTAAATAAAATGTGTCGAGTGCATGGTTAAATAAAACATTTCCTTCCTTCCACTTTAATACTAATATTAATAGTTGATATTTTGACTTGACATTTTTCCCAGTGACATTTTGTCCTACATCCGTAAATTATAAAGATGGTGGTTATAGGGATTAATTTTATGTGATTCCCTAACAACAGATATGTCAGGGTCACAATAAATGTATTCATAATAACAAATCATTGAAAATGTAAACAAATATCCGCCATCTTGGATTGTAGTAAACACACAAACAGGAAGATGTTGTTAACGGGCGATCACAGTTATACATCAAAACATCTAAATTTTGTCATGTATTGTAAGAGTAATAAATTAAATATAATTACCTCACAAAAATAAATACTTGCAATAACGACAACAACACTATTTTTCAATAATTAAATGCAATATCGCTACTTTTTCACTTTGCCGCTGAATAAAACGTAAAGTGGCAAGTAACACGAGTTCTATATTTGTTATAAAGTTTTATCAATGTATTTTATACCTGTTACAAGTACTGGTATTCTTCCAATATTAAACAATAAATGTTTTATAGACGTTAACTAACGTGCTTTTCAAACCTTGCATTCGGCAATGGTGTAACAGATGTGAGTGGCGCTACCAGTCTTCCGGTGAGGTCTCTAATTATATTGTTATTTTTGCTCTGCCCATATTCGGGTGTTATGCAAATAAATTATTCTTATTCTGTCAAAACATTACACTAACCGTGATCCCTTATAGGCCTAATTATTGTTTGAGGACATCTGTCAATATGTGTGCATTACGCCATGGGCCTCTACAACTCCCCCCCCCCCCCCACCAAAAAAACAACAAAACAAACCAACTTAAAAGTTAAAAGATTATGCAACTTATTTAAGATTGCCAGGGTCACTGGGGTGAGGGTCAATTCACCCCTCTGCCATCAGCAGAGTTGTACTAAAAGTTCTATAACGTCAATGACACTAACTCTAGACAAAATCCAATGATATTATCGTTAAGCCAATATGGTCCTTCCAAAAGACTGACATCCGACTTTCTTAGTAAACTGTCATTAAAATTCAAAATGATAGGGTCTTCGTCCTCAGCCATCTTTTTGTCATAAATGTAGTTTCCTCCTTCGTTATGGCGAACCTTCTGAATAGGACGCGCAAGAACGTGCATACTCATTTACTGCTAATCGGAAGATGTTACGGATACAGTCAGGTTTCTGTTCAAAATATAAATCATGTGTTATTTCTTATGTGTAACTGTAACACCATTAATTAAACTTGGATTTTGTTCTCTTTTTTTTTTTTCGTTTTTCTAAACATTCTTTAAAATCCAAACTGGGTAATCGAGGTTAAACCGAAAAAAATTGACACAAACGAAGAAAGCATTGATTGCCAAGATTGTGTATCTTTTATCAAGTAGGTAAAAAAAATTCTACTGTTGCGTGATTATCATTGAAAATACTGAAACTATTGGCAGCCAGACGTTCAACGACCTAATTAAAAAAAGAGAAGATATCTAGGAATATACATATTATTACATAATCCGTTTACGACAATAACCTGTTTTCGTACTCTGATCATGTTTGTTTTAGCTGTTTATTTAAAGGTACATAATCATATTTCCAAATACCATATTTTGTGTGTATGTGTTGGGTGGTTGTTTGTTTGGGGGACCAGACAACTCGGACCGGGGGACAACTCGGCCCAGACATCTCGGCCACGGGGCCGAGTTATTAGACTGATAGACGGGGCATGCTGTGACACATTATATGTGTGTTAAGTATGATAGTTGGCCATGTCGTAGTGTCGAAGTATTGTACTATAGTAATAATAATGCATTATACTGATAGATACCGCTAACTATATGGTCACCATTAAGAATGACAATTGTGTATGTCGTAGGCGCATATCGTAGTGTCGGATGGGTTTCTAGAAGTATTGTACTATAGAAATAACGCAAAAGACATCATTTGCCAAATTCCCACATTTATTACATTAAATACATACACACATATGTACACAAAAAACCCAACAGAACACATATACATAAATAGTTATAATAAAGAAATAAAACACCAATCACCAAAAGAACATAGAAATAAAACGTCCAACAAAAGATAAATGTCAGTGTGCAACAGGGGCGTACAGCTTTCCACAGGCAGACAGGAATCTCGAAGTGGACACTTCACCATCTGTGTAGCGTCCCCACAGTTCGAAAATTTTCCCCTGCAGATTCCTGAAAGCCTTCCTCTGTCACCGTCGCATCTTCCTCTCTGAGACGAACCGGCATGTCAGAGGAACCAGCCTGGCTTCAGTGTGGAGCATGGGAACCAACTTGTAGAAGGGAGTGGCTGTTCCAAGGGCACGGTGATTCAGTCGGTGATGCCATCCCTCCACATCGTTGTTGGTCCTCACACTCTGGTTGAAGACTGACCAGGCGTTCACAGACCACACGCTGCTCCTCATCCAGGTGCGGTCCACATAGTCCATGAGGGTCACCAGTCAACAATTTATCAATTTAACAAAAAACAAAAAACACATTCTTTTATTTCTGTGAGAATACTTTAATTTAAAAAAACAACACTTGTTCAACAATATTGTTCAACAATAGACAAGATTGTCCATGTGGCGAGTTGTCTCTGGACTCCGGGCTGAGTTGTCTCGTGGTGGGCCGGGTTGTTTCAGAACTCTGGGCCGAGCTGTCTCGACGTGGGCCGAGTTGTCTCAGAACTCTGGGCCGAGCTGTCTCGACGTGGGCCGAGTTGTCTGGGCCGAGTTGTCCTCCGGGCCGAGTTGTCTGGCATTCATTTGTTTGTTTGTTTTACATTATTTGTGTGTTTGATCTCGACGCATTAACTGATCCCACACATAATATGCATGATTCTAGGATTCTAAATAGGAAGTAAAATACCCTGTGGCTTGCTTATTTTTTATTTTTTTTATTATTATTTTTTTAACGGCAGGCCAAAAAAATTATATCCTATATAAAAAAAAAGAGTAATAATAATAATAATAATAATCATTTTAAAAAGGCCTGCTGAAAATAAAACAACAAGAGTTGAGGGAAAGCTGTGGGATATAGTATGTGAAAAATTACTGTCATCTCCAAAATGTATTTTAGAGCATCATACATACATCTCTTTGTTGAAAAATAATGTGCGATTTAAAAAAACAAAAAAAACACACATTTTGCAAGGGAGTTTTTATTTCAACAGACTGGTACAAAAAATTGACTTTTTTAAAGATTTTCGCAGACCGCTATTTCAAGCCCTAATTGAGTGAACGCCTTTAAAATATATATTTGGACTGACATTCATGACTTGGTCTTAGAGAAATAAGAGTAGCTTCCCCAAGAATCGTTGTTAAAAATAGCAATGTATTTTTATGTTTTAACTAATTTTATATAATTTGCTGGCAATCTTCATACTAGTTTACAAGTATGCCTTTGGTTTGAATACACACACGTGTCACAAACAGTTGGAAGATAGTATTACAAGTCAGGTGTCCCTATCGGATGGCAGTTTATTACTATATAAATGAATGCAAAACATGGTTAATATATTCTAAGTAAAAATGCAGACACATGTATCTACAGTGACAGCAATATATTAAAGAAACTTTCTGTGTACACAAACCGTGCATGTATAAAACAGAATTTTGGTACACAACACATTTTTTTTTACATTAGGTGTGTTGTTTTTGTGGATTTTTTATTTTTTATTATTATTTTTTATTTTTAAATAATTATATACAGTATTTAATAATGAAGTTGTAGCACATTTATGCTAAGTCAGCATATACGATAATGTGTATATGTGTTTCATTTTTTGTCTTTTAAATTTTTATTATTAACCAGGAACCCTTGAGATTTGACAGAGTTCATTTTTTTTTAAATAAAAAATTGTCAATATTGGAGAATTTTAAGTAGGTACCATAAAAGTGACAATAATTACAAGAACATATGCTACAGTGTTGGAACAAGAGACAGAGTAATGATTATAGGATAGCTATTTCAATATGAAGTTCATCAATTGTTTTACTAAATAAAAAAACTTTATTTAGCTAAGGAGTATAAAATTTATAGATACATGTTTAGTATTATTATGATGGAAAAACTGAAAAATCTGGTCTGACCCATGGCACTAACTAACGGCTGCCAGTAGTAGGTGAGTATAGAACCTAAAGCTAATGGGAAATGACTAGGTGTGTGGCATGCATAGCCACAAGAGACAAGCACCTGTCGCATTTGGAGAGACAATGACTATGATGTGGAGATGGACAACAAAAGAAGCTAGGAGGAGCTGCCAGATCGGGAAGAAATGAGATGGAAGTCAAAAGTAGAGAAAGAAAATGGGGCAATGGGATTAAAACAAAAAAAATTATGAAGGAAACTGGTTGCAGCCAAGTTGATTTTTTTTTTATACCGATAGTACTACTTCAATGTTTTATTTTAGCACAATGAGTGACAAGGATCCCGAAGTATCCAGTGGTGATGGGGTGATCCGTCCTATGTCGGGGGAAACACAGAATGGAGAAGATGATGTGGAGAAGACACTGACGGCAGATATCGGCCGTGGTGACCAGGTAACTATCACAGGTGTACCGATATCGCTTGCCTTGTCTAAAGCAGTAACCACTGTTTCAGGGCTCAAGATAGAGGCCTGCATAAAGCTCAAAGCAGTCCGTTATTTAGACCTTATAGAGCCTGCGTAAAGCTCAAAGCAGTCCGTTATTTAGACCTGATAGAGGTCTGCGTAAAGCTCAAAGCAGTCCGTTATTTAGACCTGATAGAGGCCTGCGTAAAGCTCAAAGCAGTCCGTTATTTAGACCTGATAGAGGCCTGCGTAAAGCTCAAAGCAGTCCGTTATTTAGACCTGATAGAGGCCTGCGTAAAGCTCAAAGCAGTCCGTTATTTAGACCTGATAGAGGCCTGCGTAAAGCTCAAAGCAGTCCGTTATTTAGACCTGATAGAGCCTGCATAAAGCTCAAAGCAGTCCGTTATTTAGACCTGATAGAGGCCTGCGTAAAGCTCAAAGCAGTCCGTTATTTAGACCTGATAGAGGCCTGCGTAAAGCTCAAAGCAGTCTCATTTGTTATTTAGTTTGTGAATGTGTTGTATTTTAGTCATGTAATGCTCTAAAGTATACCTCGTAGGACCTTACTTTCCACATACTATCCCAAACCTTCCCTTCACCCCATGTTGTCTAATTTCCAGTAGGCCATATTTTTAGGTTTTGGCCTGCTACATTTAAACAAGATTCATAGCAGACTTTAAATTCCTTGAAAGTCTTTCAATTTGAAGAAATTGTTTTTAGGTCTTTGATAGTCTTTGAATTGTAATAAAAGTCTTTAAAAGTCTTTAAATTCTCACAAATCATAGCTAAAGCAAGGATAATATCTTTTACAGCTGCATGCATTTGATATTTTCCACTTACAAGGTTTAATCTGTCATGATGCATGTAAAAAAGCTCAATTTTTTGCCATGGACAGCAAAGTAAACAAACTTATTTGGTATAATTATTGCATTCTATTGTCTTTGACCGCTGTGTAAAAGTCTTTGAAAGTCTTTGAATTTGCTTGGTCTTTAAGGCTATGAACCCTGTTTAAAAAATAACAGTAGGCCATATTTTACTTCCTATTTCGAGCTCTGCTGTTCGTCATGTTTAAATGCTGGTTCTTACATTGAAATGAACAAATGTTGGGCACGGTTAGTACTTGGAGAGTGACTGTCTGGAAATACAAAGTCAGGCCTCCGGTTGTCAGTAGCATGTTGTTAGTGCGTCAGCAAAATCATAGTCGCTTTTGTGTCACTGGATAAAAATTACTACCGTTAGTAAAACTCCTCAACAACAGCAAAATGAATAGATTTGGTGTACATTATCTACCAGAATTTAACATTTGTACGTCTAAAATATGTTCACCTGCAACAAAAGAACTTTTCATTTGCTGTAAAAGTCGCTTTTTTTAAATGCCATAGACAGGCTCAAAATTGTCATTGGTGAGCCATTTGACCTACAGCAATTTTTTTTTTTAATAGAGACAAATTCTTACGTTCGAGCTCTGTCACCGAGTCATGAGTACTAGTAATCAGTTATTACCATAATTACAGAATGGGGTCCAGTGATCACAATGCACAGAACCAACCCCTGCAATTGCCTACGGCAATCGGCAATGCCGTGGAGTATTTAATTCTCCACAGCACTTTTTGACTATATTCAAGGTTTACCTACTCCAAACTCTGAGTGAGTGCTCCGCAAGGCTAAATGGGTAGGTGTAAACCACTTGCACCGACCAGTGATCCATAACTGGTTCAATAAAGGCCATGGTTTGTGCTATCCTGCCTGTGGGAAGCGCAAATAAAAGATCCCTTGCTGCTAATCGGAAAGAGTAGCCCATGTAGTGGCGACAGAGCGGGTTTCCTATCAAAATCTGTATGGTCCTTAACCATATGTCTGATGCCATATAACCGTAAATAAAATGTGTTGAGTGCGTCATTAAATAAAACATTTCTTTCTTTCTTTTCTTTATATTCAAGGTTTTTTCAATGGCATGTTTTTTTTGCCATGGACATTTTCTTAATTACATGGGTTGCAGAATTGAGGCCTGTGAGTGCTTTGAATATTGAAAATTGAAACATTAGTTTAATGTGAAATGAAATGTACCTGTAATATGCTAAGAAAGAACTAACCTGAAATTTGGATTAAGACATGTAATAAGAACAGGTCCTGGTACATGTTTCACCTGGAAAATTTAAGCAAGAACATGTTAAAGTAGTTTGGTGATATTAACATTCTGTCATATAAAACAATTGTTTGATTTAAAATTTCAGGATACTGATAAAGCCCCGGAGAGTGATGATGAAGACTTACAACTTCTGATGGGAATGTGCTGTATTGTAAGTTTCTAGTTACCCCCACCCCCAAAAATAAACACACAAAAAAAAACCTCTTAATTAATAATTCAAAATATAAGATTTGTTTAACAACTATAACCAGGAGGTAATTTAAATTTCTTGGCTATATATTTGTAATAATTTTTCTTTTCCTACACAACACACACATATTGATTTGAAGGCTTGCTTATCAATATTATGTACATCAATGATTTGGAACGGACTATCATGAGTTTATTTTCACTACTCATTAACAGTATGAGTGTAATACAAGTATATGTTTTGTGTGTTCCAGAAGGATTCATCAGAACATCAACCAGAGACCGTTAATGGGTAAGACTTTGTAGTGTTTCTTCATGTGAAGTTTTCATTCTTGTAGGAAATTCATAACTTAGTAAGTATGGCTAACTGTAATGTAGGGAACATTTTATTCAGTGTCATGTCAGACACGTCGCAATTTGCTACTAAGTTTCACAAATTGCCACACAATTCTATAAAGTTAACTATAAGTTGCTAATCAAAACTTTGAAAACAAAATGTTCCCAGTAATGTACTTTCAACTGTGTGTTAATACCAGCAGCCATTCTTAAACTAAATGAACTAAAGACAAGTAATATTTGTTGAATGACCGCACAGCCTATTTTAAACTAAGATGGTTATTTTGAGTCTAGGTAACCAGAAGAATGATCCTGCTGCCACACTGGCTACTCTTAGTGAATATTAACAATCTTTAACTTTCCAATTTCTTCCAAGATTTTAATCTGTTTCGACCCTTTCTGTCATTTTCCTCCAACTCTGTCTTCTGAGCTGTCCACACCATCGCCTACCTGTCTCTACTTATTCCACGGGTGCAGTCTCTGTGTACTTCCCAGCACCCATCTGGCATCCTCGTCCTCTGCTGCTAACAAAGCTGGTCTGACCCATGACACTAACGACTGCCGGTAGTAGGGGAGCATAGTAGATAGTTACAAGTGCCTCTCCGAAGTGGTCAGACTAAGCCCACAGCTAAAAGCTGATGGGGAATGACAGGTGTGTGGTACGGATAGCCACAAGAGATAAGCAGCTGTTGCGGTTGGAGAGACCAGGACTGGGATGTGGAGGTGGACAGTGAAAGATATTGGATATGCACTTTCCCAAAGGCAAGACAGCATATACCATGTTCTCTGACTAAGTAAACTGGTTTCATCGAAGAAAGAAACTTGATGGGTTCACTGAGAGGGATTGATCTTGCAACCCATCACACCTTAGATGGGCACTGAACCACATTGGCCCCTATTAATTATAGCTAACCATCAGTTGCTAGGCTTTTCAAAAATAATATTCTTTTCTCGATACTTTATTGCATAAAGGAAAGGTAATAATAATTCATGGCTGGAAAAATACCAAAGGTCAGTTGCTAGCTACTGCTCAGAAAGACTGCCTCTGTATGTAGTCCTTGTGAGTTTCAGTGATAGTCATTATTACCATGATAGCAGGCGATTCTCATCTAACTTTGGACTGAAGTCAGGTTGTTGTACTTGGCAGCAAATCCTGTTGGCAATAGATGAGGAAGATGTAACATAGGTCATTATTCCCTGTGAGCAGCAAGCAGGGAGTTGATGGAACTGGTCAAGTACATGCACTTGAAAAAACAAGGGGCCAGGACAAAGCCCAGTGGTAACGCATTCACTTGATGCACGGTCGGTCTAGGATCGATTCCCGTCGGTAGGCCCATTAGGCTATTTCTCATTCCGGCCAGTGCACCACAACTGGTATATCAAAGACCATGGTATGTGCTATCCTGTCTTTGGGATAGGGCATTTAAAAGATCCCTTGCTGCTAATAAAAAAAGAGTAGCCCATGAAGTGGCAACAGCGGGTTTCCTCTCTCAATATATGTGTAGTCCGTAACCATATAACTGTAAATAAAATGTGATGAGTGGTGTGTCATTATATAGAACATTTCCTCTTTCTCTCAGACACCTGATTGGTGTCATTTTCACTCTTATCGTGCTATAGTATCAAGTGGCCACTTTACCCAAACTTTGCATTTACTGTCCTAAACAGAGGGGTCTCGAGGGGGCCATCCATGACATTTGTCAAGGAAGGAACAATATCTAATTAGCACTGGTATGTAACACGTAGATTAGCTTTCCACATTCATACTTTGAATTATCTTTTGTATTCTTCTTTTTTTCACTTCGTTGAATAAATGAATGTTTAACAACAACCCAGCACAAACAAAAGACAATGTCAGTTGGCTGTCACTACATTAAATCACTGTGTTACTAAACAGCTTGTGTATTATTTCAGGACTTGTTTTCTCTATGACGAGCTGATGATGAAACACAAACACGAATGGTGTGGGGATTACCCGGAACGACCAGAGAGAATTTCGCAGCCTTATGCAAGATGTTGTCAGCTTGGGTTGGTGGATCGATGTGAAATACTCGAGGTACAACAATTCAACATTAGTCTTAAATTGTGTAAATGTTGTGCTATTTATTTATATACATAGATAGGATGGATTTTCCTCTTTTAAACGTTTTGATGAAAAGGAAATATGTGTATGTTTAAAAGATGTTTGTGACCCGAATAGTTATTATTAAACAACATCTAAATAAGACAACATACTTTTACTACCGTATATCTTTGCCTGTAAGTCCATCTCGGCTATAAGTCGAGTCCCTAATTTCAAGCCCTGAAAACGTCTTTTTTTATTGACCCGTTTATAAGTCGACCCATGAAAAACAACTTATAAATATTGAAGTATTTCTTATTTTCAGCACATGAGAACAATAATGTACAATATTTGAACAAAAGAAAATTATTTTACAAACTTCGGTTTTCACGTTTTGTACATCGCAATATAATCAGACTATTCCAATCAAACTATCATTATTACATAGCATCAAAACGAAATATTCCTTAGTAGAGAGTGAAAGCTGTTTGACTGTTACTGTATGGTACTGTACAGATGGTTTTGTGCACAGACAACAACTTTATTTATAAACACTGCCAACAGATCACTACGATAAAACTGAAAGTATCACGTTTTGCCGCCATATTAATACATGTAAGGAGGATAACTCTGGAAAGTACACTGGTTTTTGTACCAAATGGTGTGTGTCCCTATTGCTCTAGATAGTGAACTGCAGAGATCAGTCTATTTTAAGGGAAATCTCAGTAATATTCATGAAGTTAATCACCGCCAAAACATTGTTTGAACAACCATTAATGCCAGTGACCAGATTTCAAAATAAACTCAGGCAACAGGTAGTTAGTATTGTTTACATTTTTACTATTAGTGATGACTGTTAATTTAACTAAGTGGACTGTTGTCTTGGCATGTGAGTGAGATCGTACGCCTTTTCGCATAACGAAAACCGTTCTAATGCCCCCAAAAAAAGGTTATAAAAAATAAATGTGTCAAATTAACATATTTGAGTATAAATACATGGCATACTTCAACAATAAAACTTGTAAAATAATCCCCAAAACAGTAATATTTTTTGGTGAAATTTTTTTACCCTCTTATAAGTCGACCCCCCAAGTTATAAAATAATTTTTGGGTGAAAAAAATTCTACTTATAGGCGAAGATATACTGTAATTGATTTTGTTGTGGTTCTTCTTCTTAGCCACATTAAGTAATTGTGAAAAAATACACAAGTACAATGCAAAGTATTGACATACTGTGGTAGAATTGACCAAGTTGGTACAGTCTTCTATTTCCAAAGACTGTTCTTTAAAAATAATGAATCTACAATGACTGCATTCATTGAATATCCTTAGTAATTTGGTTGTACATGCAGTACAAGTGCTGTTTTGTATTTATTGTTTCAGATGCGTTATGCAACCGAGGATCACATACTAATAAAACACTCCCAGGAGCTACTGGAGAAGACGAAATCGTTGCCCAACATGTCTCTCTCTGAACTACTGCACGTGTCTGAACAGTATAGCTCGTGGTTTGCAAACAATGTAAGTTCACCTAGAGTCTAATCAGCCTTCACCAATCCAAATTTAGTTTTATACCATTCGTAATACTGTCGGTGCTAACATTCCAAACTCCTTTTATAAAAAAAGCCTTGACTTTAGACTTCGAATTTTATATCCTCGAAACACTGTTTCTATTGGCCGATTATGATGACCGATTAAAACAGAATCATAAACATATACTAGTAGATATACTAGCAGTATTAGTATAGGGCAGAGGCTAAGTGATGTTTGGCTGCAGTATTAGTATAGGGCATTGGCTAAGTGATGTTTGGCTGCAGTATTAGTATAGGGCATAGGCAAAGTGATGTGTTTGGTTGCAGTATTAATATAGGACATAAGCTGAGTGATGTGTTTGACTGCAGTATTAGTATAGGACATAGGCTAAGTGATGTTTGGCTGCAGTATTAGTATAGGGCATAGGCTAAGTGATGTTTGGCTGCAGTATTAGTATAGGATATAGGCTAAGTGATGTGTTTGGCTGCAGTATTAGTATAGGGCATAAGCTAAATGATGTGTTTGACTGCAGTATTAGTATAGGGCATAGGCTAAGTGATGTGTTTGGCTGCAGTATTAGTATAGAGGTGATGTGTTTGACTGCAGTATTAGTATAGGGCATATGCTAAATGATGTGTTTGGCTGCAGTATTAGTATAGGGCATAGGCTAAATGATGTGTTTGACTGGAGTATTAGTATAGGGCATAGGCTAAGTGATGTCTGACTGCAGTATTAGTATAGGGCATAGGCTAAGTGATGTTTGGCTTCTGTATTAGTATAGGGCATAGGCTAAATGATGTGTTTGGCAGCAGTATTAGTATAGGAGTGATCTGTTTGACTGCAGTATTAGTATATAGCATAGGCTAAATGATGTGTTTTGCTGCAGTATTAATATAGGCCATAGGCTAAGTGATGTGTTTGGCTGCAGTATTAGTATAGGTCATAGGCTAAATGATGTGTTTTGCTGCAGTATTAATATAGGGCATAGGCTAGTGATGTGTTTGGCTGCAGTATTAGTATAGGAGTGATCTGTTTGACTGCAGTATTAGTATATAGCATAGGCTAAATGATGTGTTTTGCTGCAGTATTAATATAGGCCATAGGCTAAGTGATGTGTTTGGCTGCAGTATTAGTATAGGTCATAGGCTAAATGATGTGTTTTGCTGCAGTATTAATATAGGGCATAGGCTAGTGATGTGTTTGGCTGCAGTATTAGTATAGGTCATAGGCTAAATGATGTGTTTTGCTGCAGTATTAGTATAGGAGTGATGTGTTTGACTGCAGTATTAGTATATGGCATAGGCTAAATGATGTGTTTGGCAGCAGTATTAGTATAGGGCAAAGGCTAAGTGATGTGTTTGGCTGCAGTATTAGTGTAGGGCATAGGCTAAGTGATGTGTTTGGCTGCAGTATTAGTGTAGGGCATAGGCTAAGTGATGTGTTTGGCTGCAGTATTAGTACAGGGCACAGGCTAAGTGATGTGATTGACTGGAGTATTAGTATAGGGCATATACTAAATGTTGTGTTTGACTGTAGTATTAGTATAGGGCATAGGCCAAGTGATGTTTGGCTGCAGTATTATTATAGGATATAGGCTAAATGATGTGTTTGACTGCAGTATTAGTATGAGAGATGTGTTTGACTGCAGTATTAGTATAGGGCATAGGCTAAGTGATGTGTTTGACTGCAGTATTAGTATAGGAGTGATGTGTTTGACTGCAGTATTAGTATATGGCATAGGCTAAATGATGTGATTGACTGGAGTATTAGTATATGGCATAGGCTAAATGATGTGATTGACTGGAGTATTAGTATAGGGCATAGACTAAATGATGTGTTTGACTGTAGTATTAGTATAGGGCATAGGCTAAGTGATGTTTGGCTGCAGTATTAGTATAGGGCATAGGCTAAGTGATGTGTTAGACTGCAGTATTAGTATAGGGCATAGGCTAAATGATGTGATTGACTGGAGTATTAGTATAGGGCATAGGCTAAATGATGTGATTGACTGGAGTATTAGTATAGGGCATAGGCTAAATGATGTGATTGACTGGAGTATTAGTATAGGGTATAGGCTAAATGATGTGATTGACTGGAGTATTAGTATAGGGCATAGGCTAAATGATGTGATTGACTGGAGTATTAGTATAGGGCATATGCTAAGTGATGTTTGGCTGCAGTATTAGTATAGGGCATAGGCTAAGTGATGTGTTAGACTGCAGTATTAGTATAGGGCATAGGCAAAGCGATATGTTTGACTGCAGTATTAGTATAGGGCATAGGCTAATTGATGTGTTTGGCTGCAGTATTAGTATAGGGCATAGGCTAAATGATGTCTGGCTGCAGTATTAGTATAGGGCATAGGCAAAGCGATATGTTTGGCTGCAGTATTAGTATATAGCATAGGCTAAATGATGTGTTTGGCTGCAGTATTAGTATAGGGCATAGGCTAGTGATGTGTTTGGCTGTAGTATTAGTATAGGCCACAGTCTAAATGATGTGTTTTGCTGCAGTATTAGTATAGGAGTGATGTGTTTGACTGCGGTATTAGTATATGGCATAGGCTAAATGATGTGTTTGGCTGCAGTATTAGTGTAGGGCATAGGCTAAATGATGTGTTTGGCTGCAGTATTAGTATAGGGGTGATATGTTTGACTGCAGTATTAGTATAGGGCATAGGCTAAGTGATGTTTGGCTGCAGTATTAGTATAGGCATAGGCTAAATGATGTGTTTGGCAGCAGTATTAGTATAGGAGTGATGTGTTTGACTGCAGTATTAGTATATAGCATAGGCTAAATGATGTGTTTGGCTGCAGTATTAGTATAGGGCATAGGCTAGTGATGTGTTTGGCTGTAGTATTAGTATAGGCCATAGTCTAAATGATGTGTTTTGCTGCAGTATTAGTATAGGAGTGATGTGTTTGACTGCGGTATTAGTATATGGCATAGGCTAAATGATGTGTTTGGCTGCAGTATTAGTGTAGGGCATAGGCTAAGTGATGTGTTTGGCTGCAGTATTAGTGTAGGGCATAGGCTAAATGATGTGTTTGGCTGCAGTATTAGTATAGGGGTGATATGTTTGACTGCAGTATTAGTATAGGGCATAGGCTAAGTGATGTTTGGCTGCAGTATTAGTATAGGCATAGGCTAAATGATGTGTTTGGCAGCAGTATTAGTATAGGAGTGATGTGTTTGACTGCAGTATTAGTATATAGCATAGGCTAAATGATGTGTTTGGCTGCAGTATTAGTATAGGGCATAGGCTAGTGATGTGTTTGGCTGCAGTATTAGTATAGCCATAGGCTAAATGATGTGTTTGGCAGCAGTATTAGTATAGGAGTGATGTGTTTGACTGCAGTATTAGTATATAGCATAGGCTAAATGATGTGTTTGGCTGCAGTATTAGTATAGGACATAGGCTAAGTGATGTGTTTGGCTGCAGTATTAGTATAGGACATAGGCTAAGTGATGTGTTTGGCTGCAGTATTAGTATAGGACATAGGCTAGTGATGTGTTTAGCTGCAGTAATGGTATAGGCCATAGGCTAAATGATGTGTTTGACTGCAGTATTAGTATATGGCATAGGCTAAATGATGTGTTTGACTGGAGTATTAGTATAGGGCATAGGCTAAGTGATGTCTTTGACTGCAGTATTAGTATAGGGCATAGGCTAAGTGATGTTTGGCTGCAGTATTAGTATAGGGCATAGGCTAAATGATGTGTTTGGCTGCAGTATTAGTATAGGACATAGGCTAAGTGATGTGTGGCTGCAGTATTAGTATAGGACATAGGCTAAGTGATGTGTTTGGCTGCAGTATTAGTATATGGCATAGGCTAAATGATGTGTTTGACTGGAGTATTAGTATAGGGCATAGGCTAAGTGATGTCTTTGACTGCAGTATTAGTATAGGGCATAGGCTAAATGATGTGTTTGGCTGCAGTATTAGTATAGGGTATAGGCTAGTGATGTGTTTGGCTGCAGTATTAGTATAGGCCATAGGCTAAATGATGTGTTTTGCTGCAGTATTAGTATAGGAGTGATGTGTTTGACTGCAGTATTAATATATGGCATAGGCTAAATGATGTGTTTGGCTGCAGTATTAGTATAGGGAATAGGCTAAGTGATGTGTTTGGCTGCAGTATTAGTGTAGGGCATAGGCTAAGTGATGTGTTTGGCTGCAGTATTAGTGTAGGGCATAGGCTAAATGATGTGTTTGGCTGCAGTATTAGTATAGGGCATAGGCTAAATGATGTCTGGCTGCAGTATTAGTATAGGGCATAGGCTAAATGATGTGTTTGACTGGAGTATTAGTATAGGGCATAGGCTAAATGATGTCTTTGACTGCAGTATTAGTATAGGGGTGATGTGTTTGACTGCAGTATTAGTATAGGGCATAGGCTAAATGATGTGTTTGGCTGCAGTATTAGTATAGGGCATAGACTAAATGATGTCTGGCTGCAGTATTAGTATAGGCCATAGGCTAAATGATGTGTTTTGCTGCAGTATTAGTATAGGAGTGATGTGTTTGACTGCAGTATTAGTATATGGCATAGGCTAAGTGATGTGTTTGGCTGCAGTATTAGTATAGGGCATAGGCTAAATGATGTGTTTGGCTGCAGTATTAGTATAGGACATAGGCTAAGTGATGTGTTTGGCTGCAGTATTAGTATAGGGCATAGGCTAAGTGATGTGTTTGGCTGCAGTATTAGTATAGGACATAGGCTAAGTGATGTGTTTGGCTGCAGTATTAGTATAGGGCATAGGTTAAGTGATGTGTTTGGCTGCAGTATTAGTATAGGACATAGGTTAAGTGATGTGTTTGGCTGCAGTATTAGTATAGGACATAGGCTAAGTGATGTGTTTGGCTGCAGTATTAGTATAGGACATAGGCTAAGTGATGTGTTTGGCTGCAGTATTAGTATAGGACATAGGTTAAGTGATGTGTTTGGCTGCAGTATTAGTATAGGAGTGATGTGTTTGAATGCAGTATTAGTATAGGACATAGGCTAAGTGATGTGTTTGGCTGCAGTATTAGTATAGGACATAGGTTAAGTGATGTGTTTGGCTGCAGTATTAGTATAGGACATAGGCTAAGTGATGTGTTTGGCTGCAGTATTAGTATAGGACATAGGTTAAGTGATGTGTTTGGTTGTCTTTAAGTCCTTATCAACATGTTCATTTGATTCAATCTTCCACTATTTCATGGTTTCTTATGTTGAGATTTTAGAGAACTGCTTTTGTCTTCACTAGATCGATATTTGCTTTATTAAAAAAAATCATCTTGTTTTTAAGTCTACCTATGAATGTGCACTGGCAGCTCTGGGTTCCACGGTGGAAGTTATGGAACATATACTCAAAAAAAAGGTTTGTCTTTATGTATGTCAGATTAATTTTTAAAAATATTTGCACCACTAACTTTGCAGTGGATTGGTGAGTTAATAACATGGTATTATTATAGTGTGCTTTAAAATAAAATGTATTTGATAAAATAAAAAGAAACTTAAATTCAGGAAATAATGTTACTGTTTGATTTATTTTGATAAGAATTGTAATCCAATACATCAGTTTTATCTGTATGTTTTGTTCTTATTTAAAAAAAAATTAATTATTCTTATTTCATAAATAAAATGTTAATACCTTTACTTATGGGAATAAAATCTTTGGACTAACAAAACTATTTACCTTAAACACAGGCCTGGTGTTTCATTTTTGTTAGAAGATGTACATAATTTTAAACTTAAAAATTTCATATGTTCATTTCAGAGTCGAAATGGTTTTGCAATGATCAGGTATGTATTATTATTATTTTTTATTGAATTGTTTTTTTTTATTGCACCCAAAACCTTGGTAATGTTAAGAATGAGGATTCCTAATTCATTTCCTTATCAAATATGTGTTCAAACACTATGCTAATTGTACATTTAGCAAACAAAAACATGTCGAAATACAGTAATTAGTACAATTAAGGTATGTATTATATTTTGTTCTTCTTTCTTACAAGAACAAACTTTTTTTAATATAAACATTTTTGCAATAATTAATTGCTTGAGTCCACAGTAAATGTTAAGAGTTAATTTTATGGACAATAAATTTCAGTTTGATACATGTATCTTACAGTGAATGTTTATTTGTTTTAGAAGAATGGTCATGATTTAGTTTTTTTATGGTATGGAAGTTATTGTTTTTTCAAGAGACTCACTGGATGATGATATAGTGTTGAACGCTGTTTTTCAGGCCGCCCGGTCACCATGCGATGTTCAATGAGTACTGTGGCTACTGTACATTCAACAATGTGGCCATTGCAGCTCAACATGCTCTCGATCGGTTCGGACTGGAAAGGTTCGTATCAGCAGTATCATTCTGGTGTTTGTTTATACCTTGTCAGCTCTCAGTTCAGCTGTCAGTTTGTAATGTCTAACACCTGTCTTGCTGTATATATTCAAACCTTAGCCTGACCTCTCACCAGTTACATACTCTCTCTCCCCCCCCCCCCCCCCCCCCCCCCCCGAACCTGAACACCCCAGCTGCAATTGTCCATGATGTCAAGGTTTCCATGGGTGTGGTCAAGGTGCTTACCATTTCTTTCTTTCTTCTTTGCTATCTGATTGTCTAAAAACTCCCCAACATTGCCATCGATCATTTTCATTTAGTCCTTTGCCTGGAACCATCCCAAGAATCACTTGGGTGTTTTTCTAATATTATAATTAAAAAAACATTTGCATTGCTGTATCATCATTTTGATAGTGAATTGGTAAGTAAAGCTGTTTCTGTCCTGCTTTGACCAACTTGGAAGCTAAGATAGATGAGTCACGTTGGACTTGAGTCACATGTCAAGTAATGATCACTTTGCTTTGGTTGCTAAATAAACATGCTTACTCATACATTATAATGTTTTTTAGGATTCTTGTTGTTGACTGGGACATCCATCATGGGCAGGGGACTCAGTACATGTTCTACGATGACCCACGGTGCGTGTAATGTATTTCACAAACTGTTTGACTTGTAGGTCTTACAAATCATTAAATAGGATACAATTCAGCATTAACAGTTATATGTCTCTAAGTACATATTAAATAGGATACAATTCAGCATTAACAGTTATATGTTTCTAAGTACATGTTAAATAGGATACAATTCAGCATTAACAGTCTCTAAGTACACAAGTGAAAATTCACAGATTTGTTTATTTTATTTTGCCATGCCTTATGCACCTTGGAGTTTAATGTACACTATTGCAGGATACTTGTTACATTCTGCCAGAGGGTATGGAGGGTAAAATTGCACACCCTAATATCTTGGAAATTAATGGATACATCTTTATAATATTTAGATGGATGTTAGTAAGAGAACTTTGTCAAAGCACACGAAGTACAGTGCTGTATTTGAGAACATTTTAAACTCATAACTACCTAGTAGGGGTATTTAAAGTCTTTTTTTGTTTTTATTATTTACCCTCAAATTATTTTCTATCAAGAAGCCTGTCTTAGGTTATCAACAATGTGCCTATTCCAAAAATATATTTTATCGGTTTATGTATTTGATGTTATATGAATATAACATTCTTCTCTCTGGCATGAATGTGTACAAAACGTTAATCAAATAAAAGTGAAAGTTAACTACTGATTTGGAATCTTCACGCTTAACAGTTAATGTAAAACGTTCTCGTGCCTGTTTGTCAACCTAATGTCTTCACTGATCTGGGTTTTATTTTAGGTTTAAATTTATTTTTCAGAGTTTTGTATTTTTCTATCCATCGTTACGAACATGGCGCTTTCTGGCCTGAACTGCGTGAGTCCGACTACGACTTTGTTGGGAAAGGAAAGGGGAAAGGATACAATATTAACGTCCCACTGAATAAGGTACTTGATGTCGTATCTCAATTGTGTTTAAAAATAGCATTTATATGTAAATTGTTTGGGTTTGTAAACCACATTTGATCACTCTGGACCATCATGGATGATTAATGAAGTATTATTGACCGTATTGTGATTCTAGTTTTTGCAAACTTTGTTATCTTATTGATTACTGTGTGAATTAATGATATAAAATTGCAGAAAAGTTAACTGTTAACACATTCATGAGCATTAACCACAAATATTATTATTATTATTTTTTTTTTTTCAGCACACCAATTTTTTTTTTTTTGAGTAACCAGTTTATAAGCATAAAGCCCACACTACTGACCACAATATATTGTTAGTGACTCCTTCCAGTCCTGTTATTAAGTCCACTTGTTGCATTTATTATTTGATATTTATCTTATAAATTGTTTAATTTTTTGTACACAGAATATGACAACAAACATCATTGACCGAAGCTGTACCCTGTATATATTACTACAATTAGGACTTTGCGGTTACTTTGTCTTCTAAGATCTTAGAATCATGATGTGTACTGTTTCGTTGATTTTTTCCAGATGTCTATGACTGACAGTGACTACCTGGCAATCTTCTACCAAATCCTCTTACCTGTAGCTTATCAGGTATGTTCAGTGTTCACATATCACTTTATTGCTGTCGTGTAATTTGAATCAAAATAATCAGCAGTTTAAAGTGTTAACATTGATAGACGTCCACAATGTTTCCTGTTTCTAGTAATTAATTCAAACATATTTTACTGTTAAATATATGGATACCATTGGAAATGTTTATGAATAATTTCATGAATTTTGTTTTGTTGTGGACCAGACTATAGCACATTGTGATTTGGTTGGACTGCAGTCTGGCCTTGGATTCAGGTTTTTAAATGAGTCTAACTTTATGTTTATATCAGGCAGTTACATTTATTTATGAGCAGTATCTTATTCTCCAAACTGGTTATAAACATAACAACGTTCAGAATTAAATTAGTGGCATTGTCATTAATGACTTACTTTAGAAAAAATAGTTTCTTTACAACCATCAAAGTGAAAAAAAAAGAGTTTAAAATTTAAGATATCTCTTATAATATATATACCTATCTATGGACTTTTTTGACATGTGGTGGAATTTAACTAGGACAAAACCAGGGGAGATCACTGTGTTTGAACCATAATTCAATGCGGACTCTAAAAGTAAAACTTCAACAGCTATTATATAATCTTTTTTGGCAATGTTTCTTCAAAATTAATATGTTTGATATTGTTTTCATTCTGACCAATTTATTAGACATTGAAGTCTAGGGCCTCCACGAGTCCAAAATATTGGACTTGAGTACTCGAGGGTGAAACTCGACCCGGACTCGAGTACGCGACACTTACGCTTGATGATAATGAGACTAAGGAATAAAGTAAATATTGGACTTGAGTACTCGAGGGTGAAACTCAACCCGGACTCTAGTACGCGACACTTACGCTTGATGATAATGAGACTAAGGAATAAAGTAAATATTGGACTTGAGTACTCGAGGGTGAAACTCGACCCGGACTCGAGTACGCGACACCTTCACGCTTGAATGATATGACGTAGACTAAGGAATAAAGTACCTATTGGACTTCACGGCTCGAATGAAACTCGACGTATCGACCTACGCTTCACTCACGGCTTGAATGATATGAGACGTATGATCTATATTCACGAGTACTTGAATGATATGACGTATGATCTACCTTCACGCTTGAATGATATGACGTATGACCTACCTTCAAGTAAATATTGGACTTGAGTACTTGAATGATATGACGTATGATCTACCCGGACTTGAATGATATGACGTATGACACTCACGCTTGAATGATATGACGTATGAGGACTTCAGTAAATGATATGACGTATGAGTACTTCACGGAATGAAACTGACGTATGAGTACTACCTTCTCGACTTGAATGATATGACGTATGATCTACCTTCACGACTTGAATGATATGACGTATGACCTACCTTCACGACTTGAATGATATGACGTATGATCTACCTTCACGACTTGAATGATATGACGTATGACCTACCGTCTCGGCTTGAATGATATGACGTATGACCTACCTTCACGGCTTGAATGATATGACGTATGACCTACCTTCACGGCTTGAATGATATGACGTATGACCTACCTTCACGGCTTGAATGATATGACGTATGACCTACCTTCACGGCTTGAATGATATGACGTATGACCTACCTTCACGGTTTGAATGATATGAAGTATGATCTACCTTCACGACTTGAATGATATGACGTATGATCTACCTTCACGACTTGAATGATATGACGTATAACCTACCTTCACGACTTGAATGATATGACGTATGACCTACCTTCACGGACTTGAATGATATGACGTATGATCTACCTTCACGGCTTGAATGATATGACGTATGACCTACCTTCACGACTTGAATGATATGACGTATGACCTACCTTCACGACTTGAATGATATGACGTATGACCTACCGTCACGACTTGAATGATATGACGTACGACCTACCTTCACGGCTTGAATGATATGACGTATGATCTACCTTCACGGCTTGAATGATATGACGTACGACTACCTTCACGGCTTGAATGATATGACGTATGATCTACCTTCACGGCTTGAATGATATGACGTATGACCTACCTTCACGGCTTGAATGATATGACGTATGACCTACCTTCACGGCTTGAATGATAAGACGTATGACCTACTTCACGGCTTGAATGATATGACGTATGACCTACCTTCACGGCTTGAATGATATGACATATGACTACCTTCACAGCTTGAATGATATGAAGTATGATCTACCTTCAAGACTTGAATGATATGACGTATGATCTACCTTCTCGACTTGAATGATATGACGTATGACTAACCTTCACGACTTGAATGATATGACGTATGACCTACCTTCTCGACTTGAATGATATGACGTATGACCTACCTTCACGACTTGAATGATATGACGTATGACCTACCTTCACGGCTTGAATGATATGACGTATGATCTACCTTCACGACTTGAATGATATGACGTACGACCTACCTTCACGACTTGAATGATATGACGTATGACCTACCTTCACGGCTTGAATGATATGACGTACGACCTACCTTCACGGCTTGAATGATATGAAGTATGACCTACCTTCACGAGTGTGAAACTCGATCCCGGACTCGATATGTATGACCTACACTTACGCTTGATGATAATGAGACTAAGGAATACCTAAATATTGGACTTGAGTACTCGAGGGTGAAACTCGACCCTGACTCGAGTACGCGACCTTCACGCTTGAATGATATGAGTATAAGGAATACCTTAAATATTGGACTTGAGTACTCGAGGGTGAAACTCGACCCGGACTCGAGTACGCGACACTCACTTGAATGATATGAGACTGTATGAATAAAGTACCTTTGGACTTGAATGATATCGACGTATGACTCGACGGCTTGAATGATATACGTATGACACTACCTTCATGATTGAATGAGACTGACGTATAACCTACCTATCACGACTTGAATGATATGGGTGACTCGACCCGGACTCGAGTACGCTACCTTCACGCTTGAATGATAATGAGACTGAGGAGTAAAGTAAATATTGGACTTGAGTACTCGAGGGTGAAACTCGACCCGGACTCTAGTACGCGACACTCACGCTTGATGATAATGAGACTCAGGAATAAAGTAAATATTGGACTTGAGTACTCGAGGGTGAAACTCGACCCGGACTCGAGTACGCGACACTTACGCTTGATGATAATGAGACTAAGGAATAAAGTAAATATTGGACTGGAGTACCCGAGTGTGAAACTCGACCCGGACTCGAGTACGCGACACTTACGCTTGATGATAATGAGACTAAGGAATAAAGTAAATATTGGACTTGAGTACTCGAGGGTGAAACTCGACCCGGACTCGAGTACGCGACACTTACGCTTGATGATAATGAGACTAAGGAATAAAGTAAATATTGGACTTGAGTACTCGAGGGTGAAACTCGACCCTGACTCGAGTACGCGACACTTACGCTTGATGATAATGAGACTAAGGAATAAAGTAAATATTGGACTTGAGTACTCGAGGGTGAAACTCGACCCTGACTCGAGTACGCGACACTTACGCTTGATGATAATGAGACTAAGGAATAAAATAAATATTGGACTTGAGTACTCGAGGGTGAAACTCGACCCTGACTCGAGTACGCGACACTTACGCTTGATGATAATGAGACTAAGGAATAAAGTAAATATTGGACTTGAGTACTCGAGGGTGAAACTCGACCCGGACTCGAGTACGCGACACTTACGCTTGATGATAATGAGACTAAGGAATAAAGTAAAATAGCATTATGCATGTTAATTCCAGCGCTGAACATGGATGCCAAATCATGTCATTGTATTGCATTTCACACATTCGACTTTTGTTTTTCCTCCATGTCTCATTATCTCATAGCCCTATAATGTAATCAGCGGCAAGCATATATATATATATATATGGCAAAAAAACATACAAAAATAAATAATAAAATGAGTGTTCTTCTTTGCACGGGTACTAGAGTCCTGTGAACGGACTCAAGTCTTGCTAGACTCGGCCCATGCCCAAGTACCCGAGTACTCGAGTACTCATGGAGACCCTATTGAAGTCTACATGTGCTACTAATTGTGGGTGGGAGCACTCTTAAATTTTACATCCAACTGTACAGTTACACGTTAGTTATGTTTACTCTTTTTGTGAACAGCTCTTCAGTGGTTGATTTCTCTTTACCTATAGCTTGAGACCTAAATGTTTTTCAAGAATATGGGCGGTGGTTTGTTACATAATAATATGTTACTGAATGTATTACTTTCTACTAGATTATCTTATATTTGGTTGTCTGTAATATTAAAACCACAAATTGATTTTGATTTCCATTCCAGTATTCACCCCAGCTTATTATTGTATCGAGTGGATTTGATGCAGTCATTGGGTGCCCAGAGGTACCTAAGTAGAGGAAGCTGTGTTTGGAAATGTTTTGTGCTTGTTGGCAAATAACAAAAACAAGAAAGCTAATGTTGATTTTTTGCTTTATAAACTATCTCTCTGTTAGAGAATGTAGAAATGTAGGCTTTTTCGAATATACTAATGGTAGTAACTTAGTGCTTTCAGCTGGTAGGGTCTGGGTTAACATCCTGGTACCAGCACTCACCTAGAGATAGTTGTAACGACTCAGTGGGGAAGTGTAAGGGCACTACACCGACTTCTTTACTAACCACTAACAACTAACCAGTAACCCACTGTCCTGGACAGACAGCCCAGATAGCTGAGGTGTGTGCCCAGGACAGCATGCTTACACCCTAAGCAGATACAAGTAACAAGTATACATTAAATGAAATACTTTAATACAGATAAGATACAATCTAATTAAAATTAGCTCCACAATTACATGTGGATCTAACACCAGCCAGTTGGAGCTCATGTCCACCAATCAACACCTTACTTGCAGAATCCTGCCAGTGATTTAAAATTAATTTGAAAACATTCCGAATTATCCTGAGGGTATACGACATGTTTCGTGTGAATTACGAATGCCTTAAAACATGTTTTATTTTATAAAGTAAATAATTTGTAATGTAAAACTGAAGACTGATTTAGTTGGGTTTTTTTTATAAATAAATAAATAATTTTTAATGTAAAATTGAAGACTGATAACCCACCCCATACATATTGGTATGGTTCGCTGTACTGCGGCCACTAAAATAGACTCGCCCGATATTTTTACAATTTGTATGCTCCCAAATAACGTTATAAAAGGCGAAGTGTGATTGGTCAATATTTAAATTATTATTTACAGACGAAATGTTACCTGGACATTGGGGACTACGCAGTGTTGTTAGTTTTAAATCACTGGCAGGATTCTGCAAGTAAGGTTTTGATTGGTGGACATGAGCTCCAACTGGCTGGTGTTAGATCCACATGTAATAGTGGATCTAATTTTAATTAGATTGGATAAGATATAAACTGGTTATGTCTACATTCTCAATGGCATTTTTGTTAAAACCTTAAAAAGGTTATCTTTTGAAATCATTAGTGATTACCTATTTGGGTTTTTGACCTACATAGTAAAAAGGTCAGGATGGTAATCTTTCTTGTTTTTCAGTCTTTGTTTTTAATGGCTAATCATGTATTCGTAGAGGAAATAAGCATCAGCGTGGGTGGTTTTCACTCCATTCTTGACTTTAATTATTTGTTCTCAACAATGGCTAAACTCTTTCTATTAATTCTTTCTATTTTTGAGTTTTTCTATTATGATTTGTTTAAATCTCACGGATGCTTACTTCCTGTTTGTTTGCATGGACTTGCATAAAAAAGAAAGAAAGAACAGTGAAAAACAACTTTTTGCATGGTCAGCCATAATGTTAAGTTGTAAACTTTGATAAGGACGGACTTATTGTGTCCTGCTCACCATACTTCACAAGTCCATGTAACACTCGTTTAAATAAACTGAATTTGAAATAATGTCAGCTACAGAAAGCCTATTTCAAGTTGGTTTTGATGTAAAAAATAAAAATAATACCAGCGAAAGTTAAACAAATTTGGGCAAATTTATTAAGCCTGTTTTTGACTTTCACATATTTACAGTTGTTAAGCATCTGCACTGAAGAAAAACAGGCTTCCTAAATTCAGCCCTTGTTTATTTTCCATGCACTGAAGAAAAACAGGCTTCCTAAATTCAGTCCTTGTTTATTTTCCATGCACTGAAGAAAAACAGGCTTCCTAAATTCAGCCCTTGTTTATTTTCCATGCACTGAAGAAAAACAGGCTTCCTAAATTCAGTCCTTGTTTATTTTCCATGCACTGAAGAAAAACAGGCTTCCTAAATTCAGTCCTTGTTTATTTTCCATGCACTGAAGAAAAACAGGCTTCCTAAATTCAGCCCTTGTTTATTTTCCATGCACTGAAGAAAAACAGGCTTCCTAAATTCAGCCCTTGTTTATTTTCCATGCACTGAAGAAAAACAGGCTTCCTAAATTCAGCCCTTGTTTATTTTCCATGCACTGAAGAAAAACAGGCTTTCTAAATTCAGCCCTTGTTTATTTTCCATGTACTGAAGAAAAACAGGCTTCCTAAATTCAGTCCTTGTTTATTTTCCATGCACTGAAGAAAAACAGGCTTCCTAAATTCAGCCCTTGTTTATTTTCCATGCACTGAAGAAAAACAGGCTTCCTAAATTCAGTCCTTGTTTATTTTCCATGCACTGAAGAAAAACAGGCTTCCTAAATTCAGCCCTTGTTTATTTTCCATGCACTGAAGAAAAACAGGCTTCCTAAATTCAGCCCTTGTTTATTTTCCATGCACTGAAAATCTGATTGGCCAGAAGACATTAAAAAGCATCTGTTTGAATTAATCGTTGTGTTGCTGTGAGGATTGTCGATGTTGTTTCTTTATTTCACTAGTTTGCGCCTCACTTGATTCTCGTCTCTAATGGGTTGGATTCGGCTATTGGGGATCGCAAGGTATCGCAACTCAAATCAGCAATTAAAGAAAATGTGTAAATTTTACAAATCATTCATGTGCTCATGATCATGATGTGGAAGAATGTTTATCCGGCAATCACTGTATACATTGGCAAGATATGATCACTAGATAAATCTCTATATTTATCCGGCAATCACTGTATACATTGGCAAGATATGATCACTAGATAAATCTCTATATTTTCGGTCACTGACCAAAAATATAGGTCACGTGACATAAGTCCGACTCGACTCGAGTATTTCAGAGTAGATTTTTAATAAACATACTCTTTAAATCATAAATTGGTTAAGTATAGTAAATACAAATAACGTTTAGTTTTGCGATAACAATACAAAACTAGGATATTTATTTATGAATTAAAGTTGAAAAACACTTTTTGAATGTGACAGAATGTAACTAGCGTCTTACAAAGAATGACTTCATGTATCTTGTATGTCATATGGCAAAAGCCTTGCTAGGTTGACGATACTCAATTTGCGTACACAAAAATGGAATAAATAATGATTTTCCGACTATTCCTGTAGGATTGCAGGATAAAAGAAATAACTGGATACTGTCTTAAGATATCGGCTTTATCCTGCTCAGGTTGAATGGCGATTGCAGCTTGGCAGAGTCTCACTTCATTTGCCATTCTAACCTTCGCAGGATAAAGCCGATATCGTAAGACAGTAACCAATTATTCCCTATATACTCACCTTTTCCCAAACCCCTTCATCATCATTTTTAATGATTTAGGAGTACATGCAGTCGTGACTGTGAAAGCATCCCTTTGTTTAGAGATAGGCCTTCTCCACGCTTTTTGTCATTCACAATTATTAGTCCCCTACTGTCTGTCCATCCGTCCATCTGTCTCACATATAGTTTTCCAGATGTGTTTTTTCACAATGCCTCAAGATATTGAGCTCAAATTTTGTGTCTAGATTTACACTGGCTTAGGAAGCGGGGTGTGTTTGTGTGTGTGTGTTTGTGTGTGTGTGTGTGTGTGTCTGTGTGTGTGTGCCCCCACTTTTTGGCACCTTCGTACACCCGTGCTTTATCATATACTATTACAGATCAAGTTTGACTTATAACGATTTACCCATTTTTGCCTCAAGATATTAAACTGAAAATTTGTGTATAACAGTATTATGTTCTGTTACAAATCAAGTTTGACTTCCCTGGCAATTTACCTAATTGTCACAGCCTGTGACTCACAGGGTTATGGCCCTTAAATTTAGGAAATAAATTAGTTTTCCCGACTTGTGTTCCATGCCTGAAGATATTAAGGTGAAATTTTGTACATAGATTTATCATGTACTGTTACAGATCAGTTTAATTTTTATCACGATTTACCTATTTTTGACAGTTATGGCCCTTGAACATCCGAGATATGGAAATTATTGGGCCCTGTAGAGGACATGTGTTACTTTAGCAGTATTCTCAGAATGATTGATATACTTTAATTTTCATTATTATTCTCTGTTACAATTTTGGTGACTTTTGTTTCAAAAGTTGCATCTACATTGTGCTTTTCAAACATTATTCAATTGCATTGCATCTTTTGTCATTGTCTTGAAACAAGCTATTTTTTAACAAATACAAGCTATTAAAATTCAGCATAAATTTCATTTTGATGTAAAGATTAAACATTCTAATAATTTCAAATAAATACCGGATCCAGTTTCAGTTAAAGGTTTATGATTTTGATGTATATTATTGACAGTTATTCTCAGTCTTATGTAACGCTAACAGTTATGGTTCAGTTCATGTGCCACAAACTGTTTTAATCTCGGGAGTACTTATGGTGTTAACATGTATGGCAGCTGGGGTTTCATTTGGGAATGTTTTTGAATACTAATAATTGCAATATGCATTTTTTTATTTGTTGTTCTATCAGTTGTCTTTGGTGGATCATTGTAAACTTGCTTTGTTTTTGGTGTGTGTGTTTGTACATGGCCTCAGATTACAGTTATCTTCCCATTTGGTTGTCCAAAATCCGGAAATTTGACCGCGCAAGTAGTCTGCTGTTTGACTGATTATTTCATGGCAGACAGCTATGAAGTGGCAACTGTTTGACTGAAGTAACAGGGGATAGCATGTGGTTTGTAAACATGTGTAACTTGCTGACATTGAAGACTTGTTTGTGGTAATTCCGGCCCATGCAAAAGTAGTGCTTTTTGTGTAAAATGGGTGTACTCCTGCCTGGTTTAGAGGGTGTGTCTGTTTAAACCAATATGCTGGGAGAAAGAGCTGGACAACAGGGGTTGTCCTTTTCAGGGTATGTGTCCCCCATGCAGGCAAAGGTACATACAAAACTTCACGGGCCTGCTGATATTAATAAAAATGTTATAGCCACTAAGGCTATATAGAAACATATAGCGAAATTAATTGTGGTCTGAGGCCACATGTTATATATATATTAAAGAAAAAATAAATGTAAATAATTTTGTGTTGGAGATTTTTATGTGAACATTCTGTTGGCAGTAACTTTAAAATTAATTTCTAATTTTAACTTAAGTTATTTTTGAACTTATTCACTGCTACATCTTAATTACAAAGACAGTCAAATAGTTTCTTGTTTTCTTTGTAATTTTGTTTTGTAAATGTTAAATTAGAATTGTCTATTTTTAAAATTAATTTCTGTATTGGGTTTTATAAATTATTTTATATGTAAGTCTGTATTTTTTCTCTTGACTTCTGTGTTGCATGTAACAATATTGTAATTGTCTATTTTTTCACTTAAAGTGTGTGTTGCATGTATCGATATTGTAATTGTCTATTTTTTCACTTAAAGTGTGTTTTGCATGTAACAATATTGTAATCGCATACTTATTCACTTAAACCATGATTGTTTTGCCAGGGCGAGATGCTGGTGAGTCCGGTGATGTATGCACACTTTGTTCACATGTTGTCTCCCGTATGTCAAGGAAGACTTTGTGTCGTCCTGGAGGTAGGTTCTGCTCAAATCACTCGTTACTTTATTACTGCACTTAATATTTGAAAAAAATAACAACACAGAGATGATTCTGTTTGTGATTGACAAATATTAAAATGTTTGAGAAAATACATCATTATAAAGCTGATCATGGGTCTGTATGTCGTAGTGACATAATAGCACAGAAATAGTCGAGTACTACACAATTACAGCATTATATCACAGAGTTTAACATGGGGTCTGTATGTCGTAGTGACATAATAGCACAGAAATAGTCGAGTACTACACAATTACAACATTATATCACAGAGTTTAACATGGGGTCTGTATGTCGTAGTGACATAATAGCACAGAAATAGTCGAGTACTACACAATTACAACATTATATCACAGAGTTTAACATGGGGTCTGTATGTCGTAGTGACATAATAGCACAGAAATAGTCAAGTACTACAGAATTACAGCATTATATCACAGTTTAACATGGCCTTTGCCAAATCGAAAAATGCTAAATAAAATTTAGTTTGGCATATACACTTCATTCCTAAAGTTAAATGAGCAAAAACCTAATTTGTAAATAAAATAATTACAATTCTTCAATAATTCTTAAATATTTTATTTCAGAAACTTTAATTTGGCTACAACTTGAACAAATTGGTAATAATATTGTGTCCCTTTAAAACTGTGACATGACTTTATTTTGTAACCAACTGTTCTTTATTTTGTCTGACAGGGTGGCTACTGTCTCAAATCCCTGTCTGAAGGCTGTGCCCTGGTCTTGAGGTCACTGCTAGGTGACCCTTGCCCTCTGATGCCACCAATCAAAGAACCCTGTGATAGGTAAGGCATTTCTCATTGGCTAGTTCAACTGTCCGGTTATACTCTTCTAGTTGGGGCTTGCTTTATTTATTAGTTTGTATAAATATAAAAGTATTTTCATGCTGAGCTAACTACAAGTATTATCCAGAATGAATAAATTGACGAATACTGCTGATATTGCAGAATGTTTTACAAGAAACAAATGCTTTTCTGAAACATTATTGTCTTAAAGTGTTAAATACTTTGTAACAAAAGGCTATCTAACAATACATGTTCAGTTATACAGTTAGATGTCTTCAAATGTATTAGTCAGTGATTCTCAATATAAATCATGTTTTACGTATATAGTCAAAAGATAGAATGTAATAAGTACAGGACCCTGTTCCACGAAACAATTGTAGGTAAGGTTAATTGTAGTGACTTAAGGTAAATTTTACAACTGACACCAAACTTTACAGCCGTTCCACAAAGCAACCTTATGGTAGTCGTAAGTGCCCCTTTAATGATTAAAATTGTCTTTGCGAAGAAGTGCAAATTAATTAAATAATAAATTGGTTACCAACTTTTTGGGACATCTTGGATGTATTCATTGGTATTGGACATCCATGAAGTAACTTTGTCAGCTTATTTGCTAAGCGATAATTGCCAAATGTATAAGACATGAGAGTTATCTCTTGTATTTTCGTGTGAAGGTCGTAATTTACGATGATAGTAAGCTATGCTGCATCATGGAACGGGCTGGCATTCAGAGCAAATAAATTAAGGTCCCGATGGTTAGTATTTACGGCAATAGTAGTGCTAAGATCGCTTCGTGGAACGGGGCACTGGTGAATAATGCCACAAGTAGGCCTAGGTACCCAACAATTATATTAAGATAGTATGTATTGCTATGTTGTTGTTGGTTTATAAATGTAATGCATTTTAAAACAGTCTTATTTGTTTTTGTTTACAGTGTTATAGAGACAATCTTGAATGTGATAAAAGTGCTTCGGCCATATTGGCAGTGCTTTCAATATCAGGAAGAGTTAACTCCAAGAGAATTATGCCCCTTTGATGGGGTGAACGAATTACCTCCAAAGTAAGGTGGATCATTTTAAAACAAGGCAGACTGGGTTGTTTATACTTTAATCTTTAGGTGGCAGAGTGTTTGAAAACAAGAACTAGATTTCTTGTCGTATATCAGTCTGTAAATGCTACAAATTCCATAATTGTGGGATATCGTCACATTGCTTAAAACATAAACAGTACTGCAATAAATTAATATTAAAACACCAGTATAAAATATATAATTCAGTTTATTGGATGAAAGTAAGTCGAGCCCTATCCCTTTTGTATTCTACCCTTGTGATTACAACAGGTTAACTTAAACTGATATTTTATTAGTTATATTAATTTGTGTGTTTATTATTTTTAGATATTGTCATTAAATGATCAACAAATTTAGCAGCAATTAGTGGAAAGCATGTGACTGACTAATTATCCCCACACTTAAGCTAGTGACTGACATATGTACATAATGGTCTGATTTGGGAAGTGATCACCATCAATATCATCAATATGACAAACAATATGTAAAACTTTATATGGTTTTGAAATATAATGGATGACTGTGGTCTTTTCATCAAGGAGCAAATAAACAGTTTTCAGGTTATAATAAAATCTGCAGTTGTGGGAAGATTGAAAAGTTTTTACCTATGAATACTTTTGATTGAAACATATTTTATTGCTTTTTAAAAATCAAATTCTTTAGGCACAAGTTACACAACTTACTAGGCCTTCTCCAGAATATGTACACATCATGACAGCAGTATATTTATGCAATTTAAATATGAACAAAAATGAATATTATTGGAACAGAGAAAGAAAGAAGAAAGGAAAGAAGAGATGAAGCAACAAAAGTTGTCTATATGTTCGATAATGTTTTCTACAATCCAAACAAACAAGGCATCAGAATCTGATTACATACAGGCTATACAAAAATGTCATACATTATTTACTAATTGGTTTATTAATATATTAAATGTCCATGAAAAAGTATTTATTTATTGTCTTCTTCACTTAGAACACTTTTACCATCTAAAATCAACTGTAAGTTTATTGGCTGAAAGCTTTGCAATGAATTTTTAACAAATAGAAAGATACATAGAGGATTCATCACTAGTCTTTTTTAATATGGAAAATATCAACCGAGTTTATCTGAATCGGTATTTGTCAAAGCTGTGCCATATTAAAAAACATGAGTAGTGGATTCTATTTATCCTATAACACTTCTAAAATAACATATTAATTCGATATTTAGTAAATCAAAGTTCTGAAGTCGACTCACCAGTAATATGACGTCATCGCGATTAGTGCAAATGTAGTTTGACTTCACGCACTTTAACTAAAGCTCATCAAAACATTACACTCAGGTCAATCAAATTAAAATTAGCTTCACTGGTTAATTACTATTACCTGTAGAACTAACAGCACCCCATTGGAACTCATGTCCAGTTGACCTTTCATTCGACCAATCAAAACCTTACTTGCAAAATCATGCCAGTGATTTGAAAAGAATTTGAAAACATTCGGAATTATGCCGAATGTATATGAAATGATTCAGGTGAATAGCCATAAAATCTGTTTATACTAGTATACAATCCAGAGTTTATTACTGCACTTTCCCCCCTCTTTTTTAATGTTGAAATAGACAACAAGTTCGCCTATTGCATAAATAGTCTCGCCCAATATTTTTATCCTCCCGAATAATGTTATAAAGGGCAAAGTGTAATTGGTCGAAATGTCACCTGGACATGGGAGTCCACGCAATGCTGTTAGATCTACTAGTAGACCAGTAGAGCTAATTTTAATCAGATTGCGCTCAGGTATACAAGTCTTATTAGCTGTAAACATATGACCCACTGACAGCAAAACATTATTAACCCAGTTAATAATGGTAATTATTATCCATATGGTTCAACATAACCGAGTTAATAATAATCATACAAAGCACACGTGTAATAATAAGTGTGATGACTTAATTTTGGGAAGTGACATCATAACATGACATTGCTTCTCCATTCCTAGCTCAGACTGTGCATTTGAAATATGACACCATTTCGTCGTCTCCTTCTAGTTGTGGCTGAAACATTTTGAGTTGGGTCTTGTTATTCATAAAGAAAACAACAATAATAATATGGATAATAAAGAAATTATTACACTCGCGTGTGAGTCGTACTGATTTTACGAAACGAGTGTCAGGATTCATGTATTACCCTTGCTCTCGCTCGGGCAATACAAAAATCCTGACACTTGTTTCGTAAAATCAGTACTACACACAAGCTCGTATAATAATCTGTATATATCAAATAGGTTTATTATATGGTAAGTTATCTCTATATATCAAATAGGTTTATTATATGGATATTATGGGTAAGTTATAGGAAAACCAGTCTACAGATTGACTCATCTGACATGGACTAGTCTGTTTTGACGACTATAACCCAGACTGTAAAAACCAGTCTACAGATTGACTCATCTGACATGGACTAGTCTGTTTTGACGACTATAACCCAGACTGTAAAAAAAGTGAAAAGGTTCTTTAAAATGAATGAAGCAGTTCATTCACTGCCAGCTGAAAAAGCATTCAGTTTTACCTTGTAAGATGTTTGTAGTTCAATAAAAGTGATGAACCTAATATCACTGGGATGTTTTCTTTCCTTACAGACCGGGTATAGTATTTGCCACAGAGGCGAATCGACCTGAAAAGTATGATATTGACGATTATTTCCTTTTCGACGAACAGACTGCTGCTGATTTTGATAAACAGATAGATGTGCTTATAGCAGAAACATGTCTGACTAAGGCACCTCACAGGTAATTAGTTATAGGTTTACTTACCCATATCTCTTACATAGTAGTTTTCATTATAAAGTATTTGGAAATTAAAAAAAAGAAGAAATATAGAATGATTAATATTCCAATGATGGTTTTTGTTTTAGTGTTTCTTTGTCAGTTGCTGCATCTTGTACATATTCTTTCTGTATCTTTGTGTCATAACCTTCTTATGATCTCTTTGACACCTGAAATCAAAGTCAAAAGTGTGTGTGTGTCGTGTAGTATTGTACAGTTAGGCTCAAGTAATGTTAAACAACTTCAGATAGTAAACTCTTTTCTTTTTGTCCCCTGGTCTTCTTTCAACAGGATTAAAGTTAAAAAGTTTTTAAATGTTAATTTATTTTAGGACATGTCTTCTATTTGATGCTGATATGAGAGCTCATCGAGATACAGCATTCAGGTATGTTGTAAAGTCTTACTTCATGCTTCAGAATTCCGTTAGGAACATTTATTATCATTACTGGTCATTATTCGACATTTAAGCCACAGTAAATGGGTAAAAGCAGGCAATGATTTTTATCTGATGAAGTACAAATTAATTCAGTAAAATTAGGTTTTATAAAGTGGTTGGAGATGTACTTCGAAATTTAATTTATTTCTCCTAAAACCATGTTCTATTTTTGCCATGTATAATTAACACAGAAACTGACTTTCCTAACTGTTACACTGATAGATCGCACCCGGAGCGCCCGGACCGAATCTCGAGCATCTTCAACGTGCACGTTGAGTGGGGCCTCTACAAGAGGTGTCACAGCGTTCAGGTACGTCACTGATTGTCGCTTTCTCATTCTGATACTTTCTTATGCTGCCGAGTCACGTCATTGATTATGGATGTCGGATTTCTACCACAGTTTCTCATTCTGATACTTTCTTACACTGCCGAGTCACGACATTGATTATGGGTGTCAGAATTTTACCATGGTTTCTCATTCTGATATTTTCTTATGCTGCCAAGTCACTTCATTGATTATGGCTGTCGGATTTCTGCCACGGTTTCTCATTCTTATACTTTCTTACATTGCCAAGTCACTCTTCTTGTGTTCTATACTGCTCTGGATCTGTGTGGATCCATTAATCTTATTCTTCTGTTCTTCTTTTTATTTTGTTACTGTCTGGTCTACTGCCGTTAAAAAAAGTCATTTTCTTGCCATCTCATATGATATATTTTTTTTATCACATTCTGTTATTTCTGATAGCCGTGTGAAAGTCTTTGAATTTGTTTGGTCTTTAAGGCTATGAGCCCTCATTACTGGTTGCCTTGTATTATGTGCATGTGATTTTATTTGTTTAAAATGTATGTTGAATCTTCATTTTCTGTTACAGTCCAGACTTGCCACAGAGGAGGAGATTTTACTGATTCACAGGTGTGTAACAAACTCACTTAGGACATTCAGTTTTTCAATTAACTATGTGTTCGTTTGAGGGAGAAAGAGTTTACTGATTCACAGGTGTGTAACAAACCCACTCAGGACACTCAGTATTTCAATTAACTATGTGTTCATTTGAGGGAGAGAGAGTTTACTGATTCACAGGTGTGTAACAAACCCACTCAGGACACTCAGTTTTTCAATTAACTATGTGTTTGTTTGAGGGAGAGAGAGTTTACTGATATATTTATTACATTGTTAAACTGCCTTGCTTCCAAGAAATGTATACAAAAAACATGTCAATTTATTATGAAAAGCACAAGGTTTTCAAATATGGTATATTCTGTTTGTTTTCCCTAGTTTGTTTTCTGTTTAACATCTTTCTAATGAACCCATTTTAACGTGTGAAAACGATCCTCTGTCCTATCCTCCATTGCTAGTCTATTAACATATGTGAAAACGATCCTTTGTCCTATCCTCCATTGCTAGTCTTTTAACGTGTGAAAACGATCCTCTGTCCTATCTCCATTGCTAGTCTATTAACATGTGTGAAAATGATCCTCTGTCCTCTCCTCCATTGCTAGTCTATTAACATGTGTGAAAATGATCCTCTGTCCTATCCTCCATTGCTAGTTTATTAACATATATGAAAACGATCCTCTGTCCTATCTCCATTGCTAGTCTATTAACATGTGTGAAAACGATCCTCTGTCCTATCCTTCATTGCTAGTCTATTAACATGTGTGAAAATTATCCTCTGTCCTCTCCTCCATTGCTAGTCTATTAACGTGTGAAAATGATCCTCTGTCCTATCCATTGCTAGTCTATGAACGTGTGAAAATTATCCTGTGTCCTCTCCTCCATTGCTAGTCTATTAACATGTGTGAAAATGATCCTCTGTCCTCTCCTCCATTGATAGTCTATTAACGTGTGAAAACGATCCTCTGTCCTATCCTCCATTGCTAGTCTATTAACGTGTGAAAACGATCCTCTGTCCTATCCATTGCTAGTCTATTAACGTGTGAAAACGATCCTCTGTCCTATCTCCATTGCTAGTCTATTAACATGTGTGAAAACGATCCTCTGTCCTATCCTCCATTGCTAGTCTGTTAGTTTCTTGTAATTAAGTGCAACAAATTAGACATTTTTATTATTTTCAAAACATTTGTTTTCCCCATATATTAAGACAGAATTAATTTATTGATCAAACAAATTAAAAGACTTGTGCTAGCATGGATGGAACATACACCGATAGAAATAATCACCATGTTTCACTAGTCCACCGGACAAGTATATCTACAAACCTAATTGTATAACATAATATTCTCACATGTCCAAATAAATGTTTTATTTTATTCAAGTACAAAGATGATGATTTGATTGCTCAAAATGAAACTGCTCTGGTTGAACATTTTCACTTGTCCACTGGACAACCATTGAGGTACATTTCGCTTGTCTGAGCAGGTTTTTACTTGTCAGGTGAAACGGAGAAGTACTTATTTCGAATGCTGTCATAGTAACTGTTTATGGTGGGAGCATGACTTAACAAATGTATGCATTAATTTTAGTGAAACCTACTTGAATGAAATGAAGAAAACAGCAGAGATGGAATTGTCAGTTCTGCAAGTGAAACAGAGAGAGTTTAACTCGATATATTTCTGCAAGGTATTGTGAACTTTATGACGAGTTTAGTTCAGTTAATAGACACAAAGAATTTTGTCAGTTTGACATTCTTTTTACATCAGTACATACTTTGGTGTATTCATACACAGTGATTAAAATGTATAATCATTCATCTGCCAAAAAAGTAAACTGATAAAATAAAATGGGTTGTTTTTTATATGTGTAATTTTTGCTTCCTTTTTCTGCCATGTGATCTTAATTGTAAAAGGTTCCATTAATGTAGCTTGAGTATAAAATTACAAAATTGGGATATTGGCATTGGAATTGGGATTACGGTTCAGTATGTTTATATTCATTCTTATTTCACACATGCTGATGTTCTGGAATGTTAAAGTTGAAGTTTGTTTTGTTTAATGACACCACTAGAGCACACATTGATTTATTAATCATCGGCTACTGGCTGTCGAACATTCGGCAGTTTTGATATAGACGTATAGAGAAAACCTGCTACATTTTTCCATCAGTAGCAAGGGATCTTTTATATGCACTATCCCATAGACAAAATAGTACATACCACAGCCTTTAATATACCAGTTGTGGTGCACTGGCTGGAATAAAAAATAGCGCAATGGGCCCACTGATGGGTATCAACCCTAGACAGACCGCACATCAAGCGAGCGCTTTACCACTGGGCTACGTCACGCCCTCTGGACAGTTAAGTCATGAAGGAAAACAAAAGAGTTAAAATGTTTTTGTCTGAAGTTTATTGTGTACTATATTTAGTGAGTCTAGACTGGTATTTTGTTTTGTATTGTCAGGATACCTACCGGTGTGCTTTGTTGTCAGCAGGCAGCGTTCTCAGCGTGGTGGAAACAGTTCTTTCAGGACAGGTGAGATTTATTCTTATATTCAGCATTCTCAGTGTCGTGGAAACAGTTCTTTCAGGACAGGTGAGATTTATTGTTATATTCAACGTTCTCAGTTCTTTCAGAATAGGTGAGATTTATTGTTATATTCAGCATTCTCAGTTCCTTTAGGACAGGTGAGATTTATTGTTATATTCAGCGTTCTCATCATGGTGTAAACAGTTCTTTCAGGACAGGTGAGATTTATTGTTATATTCAGTGTGATGGAAACAGTTATTTCTGGACAGGTCAGATTTATTGTTATATTCAGCATTCTCAGTGTTGTGGAAACAGTTCTTTCAGGACAGGTGAGATTTATTGTTATATTCAGCATTCTCAGTGTCGTGGAAACAGTTCTTTCTGGACAGGTGAAATTTATTGTTATATTCAGCGTTCTCAGTTCTTTCAGAACAGGTGAGATTTATTGTTATATTCAGCATTCTCAGTTCCTTCAGGACAGGTGACATTTATTGTTATATTCAGCGTTCTAAGTTCCTTCAGGACAGGTGAGATTTATTGTTATATTCAGCATTCTCAGTGGGGTGGAAACAGTTCATTTAGGACAGGTGAGATTTATTGTTATATTCAGTGTGATGGAAACAGTTCTTTCAGGACAGGAGAGATTTATTGTTATATTCAGCATTCTCAGCGTGGTGTAAACTGTTCTTTCAGGACAGGTGAGATTTATTGTTATATTCAGCATTCTTAGTGTCGTGGAAACAGTTCTTTCAGGTCAGGTGAAATTTATTGTTATATTCAGCGTTCTAAGCATGGTGGAAACAGTTCTTTCAGGACAGGTGAGATTTATTGTTATATTCAGTGTTCTCAGTTCTTTCAGAACAGGTGAGATTTATTGTTATATTCAACATTCTCAGTTCTTTCAGAACAGGTGAGATTTATTGTTATATTCAGCATTCTCAGTTCCTTCAGGACAGGTGAGATTTATTGTTATATTCAGCGTTCTCAGTGGGGTGGAAAGAGTTCATTCAGGACAGGTGAGATTTATTGTTATATTCAGTGTGATGGAAACAGTTCTTTCAAGACAGGTGAGATTTATTGTTATATTCAGCATTCTCAGCGTGATGGAAACAGTTATTTCAGGACAGGTGTCTGGAAAGGTGAGATTTATTGTTATATTCAGTGTGGTGGAAACAGTTCTTTCTGGACAGGTGAGATTTATTGTTATATTCAGCGTTCTCAGTGTCATGGAAACAGTTCTTTCTGGAAAGGTGAGATTTATTGTTATTTTCAGTGTGATGGAAACAGTTATTTCTGGACAGGTGAGATTTATTGTTATATTCAGCGTTCTCATCATGGTGTAAACAGTTCTTTCAGGACAGGTGAGATTTATTGTTATTTTCAGTGTGATGGAAACAGTTATTTCTGGACAGGTGAGATTTATTGTTATATTCAGCGTTCTCAGTGTCGTGGAAACAGTTCTTTCAGGACAGGTGAGATTTATTGTTATATTTAGTGTTCTAATCGTGGTGTAAACAGTTCTTTCAGGACAGGTGAGATTTATTGTTATATTCAGCGTTCTCAGTGTCGTGGAAACAGTTCTTTCTGGACAGGTGAGATTTATTGTTATATTTAGTGTTCTAATCGTGGTGTAAACAGTTCTTTCAGGACAGGTGAAATTTATTGTTATATTCAGCATTTTCAGCGTGGTAGAAACAGTTCATTCAGGACAGGTGAGATTTATTGTTATATTCAGCGTTCTCAGTTCTTTCAGAACAGGTAAGATTTATTGTTATATTCAGCATTCTCAGTTTTGTGGAAACGGTTCTTTCTGGACAGGTGAGATTTATTGATATATTCAGCATTCTCAGTTCTTTCAGAACAGGTGAGATTTATTGTTATATTCAACGTTCTCAGTTCTTTCAGAACAGGTGAAATTTATTGTTATATTCAGCATTCTCAGTTCCTTCAGGACAGGTGAGATTTATTGTTATATTCAGCATTCTCAGTGGGGTGGAAACAGTTCATTCAGGACAGGTGAGATTTATTGTTATATTCAGTGTGATGAAAACAGTTCTTTCAGGACAGGTGAGATTAATGTTATATTCAGCATTCTCAGCGTGATGGAAACAGTTATTTCAGGACAGGTGTCTGGAAAGGTGAGATTTATTGTTATATTCAGTGTGGTGGAAACAGTTCTTTCTGGACAGGTGAGATTTATTGTTATATTCAGCGTTCTCATCATGGTGTAAACAGTTCTTTCAGGACAGGTGAGATTTATTGTTATATTTAGTGTGATGGAAACAGTTATTTCAGGACAGGTGAGATTTATTGTTATATTCAACGTTCTCAGTTCTTTCAGAACAGGTGAGATTTATTGTTATATTCAGCATTCTCAGTTCCTTCAGGACAGGTGAGATTTATTATTATATTCAGCGTTCTCAGTGGGGTGGAAACAGTTCATTCAGGACAGGTGAGATTTATTGTTATATTCAGTGTGATGAAAACAGTTCTTTCAGGACAGGTGAGATTTATTGTTATATTCAGCATTCTCAGCGTGATGGAAACAGTTATTTCAGGACAGGTGTCTGGAAAGGTGAGATTTATTGTTATATTCAGTGTGGTGGAAACAGTTCTTTCTGGACAGGTGAGATTTATTGTTATATTCAGCGTTCTCATCATGGTGTAAACAGTTCTTTCAGGACAGGTGAGATTTATTGTTATATTCAATGTGATGGAAACAGTTATTTCAGGACAGGTGGTATTTATTGTTATATTCAGCTTTTCTCAGTGGGGTGGAAACAGTTCTTTTAGGACAGGTGAGATTTATTGTTATATTTAGTGTTCTAATCGTGGTGTAAACAGTTCTTTCTTGACAGGTGAGATTTATTGTTATATTTAGTGTTCTAATCGTAGTGTAAACAGTTCTTTCAGGACAGGTGAAATTTATTGTTATATTCAGCATTTTCAGCATGGTGGAAACAGTTCTTTCTGGACAGGTGAGATTTATTGTTATATTCAGCGTTCTCAGTTCTTTCAGAACAGGTGAGATTTATTGTTATATTCAACGTTCTCAGTTCCTTCAGGACAGGTGAGATTTATTGTTATATTCAGATTGTTTTAGACAAGCTTACATGTCCTTGTTTGTGTCACCAACTCTTAGGGCTATCCATAAAGTATATACGTACAAAAGCTTTGACTTTTTGTTTTATGAAATGAATGAAAATTGTGTCCAGGCGTCACATGAAATGATAGAAATGCTATGGAAGCAAAAATATAGTTGTTTATGTCAAAGACCCTCCATTAGAACTAAGATATGATATCACTGTGAACATAATAATCATTAACTATGTGTTTTCACTCTGACCTACTGATAATTATCTGGATAGTCTTAATAAGAGGAAGTGTAGGTGTATATTCTTTCAATCCAGTGGGTGAAATAAGATTAGTGAATTACATTAGTAGTGACTATATATCACATTTTTCCTTTTTATTTCCTTCAACTTATGATTTGTTCTGTTTTACAGGCACAGAGTGGGGTGGCCATTGTGAGGTAAGTGTTTTGAATGTTGTGACATAGAAACAAAAGATACATGACTGAATATCATTTTTAGTAATATCAGCTTCAAGAACGTGTGAAAAATACAAATTGGTCCAATACATATTTAAACATCTGTTGAAGGATACGTCAAAGTTAAATCATCTTTACTTGTGCCCCACCTATTCACTCTGTCCCCTAAATCATTGGTGTACTCTTTTATACTTGAATTTACTTGGAAACAGTTGTTACAGTTCAGTGTAACATGCTGTTCTGCATCTAAATTAGGAAAAATGTTAGAATGTTTCGACCTTTCCACAATGTGATACATATTTTACCACTATCTACAGATGTTGATATGTTTTTTTAATAATATGTATTTTTCTTGAGGGTTTTTGCCTATTGCTTTCCTCTATAATTATTATCATTATCTTATGCAATAGTGGTGGATACAGTTTGAAAACAGATGAACCTGTAATTATTCTTGAAATGCACACAAGAAAGATAAGAGTATATTAGTATCTTATAAGATGTATATTTGTGTAATATGAATGTTTGGCCTATTTCAGTAATGTCAAGTTACGTGTTTCTATCCTGTAACCACTGTTTCTATTGGCTGATTATGATGACCGATTAAAGCAAAGTCATCAACATATACTAGCAGATTATCACTTCCAATTCTTACCTTCACATGATAAAGCTGATATCCTATGTCATTAACTAGTTATTCTCTATATTATATGTATTTATGTAACATATAAAAAGTTTGTTAAAGTAATATTACAGTAATGTTATGTCATGTGTTTATTATATGTATTTATGTAATATATAAACATTTTATTGAAGTAATTTTACAGTAATGTTATGTCATGTGTTTATTATATGTATTTATGTAATATATAAACATTTTGTTGAAGTAATTTTACAGTAATGTTATGTCATGTGTTTATTATATGTATTTATGTAATATACTGAACAAAATAAGAAACTTCCGCTAACTTTGCTTGAACATAACTTGATGAAAACAAACCGGGGGAATAATTGTTATATATGCGTTTAAAGAGTGTTCCATGATGCATCGTTTGGTGCAAAAATCATAGCCATAGGTTAACAGAAACTGGGAGAAATTTTGACCAAGTGTGGTAGGGGTTAAAAACAAAAACACCCACTTAATAACGGGTATGACCACCTCTTGAATTGACCACTGCAGTGCATCGCATGCGCATAGAATTGACTAAAGTGTTGATTTCTGCCTGTGGAATATTGTTCCATTCCTGAATGAGCGCTTGACGAAGTTCGTTGACGTTAGTGGGTGGGTTGGGATGACGCCTCAATCGTCTGTCCAGACTATCCCAGACATGCTCGATGGGGTTGAGATCAGGACTTTTAGCGGGCCATTCATCAATGAAATCAATGTTATTTGTCCTAAGAAAATTTACAGTGTCTCTAGCTGTATGAGAGGTGGCATTATCATGCTGAAAAATCGAGATGTTGTTATGGAACAGAGGAATGATGTGATGAGCGAGAATGTCATCGCGGTAACGTTGAGCATTTAAATTGCCATCAATGACGACTAGTGGTGAACGATAACCATGGGCAATGGCTGCCCAGACCATGACACAACCCCCACCCCCGAAACGATATCATTCAAGAACACAACAGTCAGCATAGCGTTCATTTCTCCTACGGTAGATGCGCACCCTGCCATCACCACGTTGTAAAGAAAATCTGGATTCATCCGAAAAAAGAACGGTATTCCAGAGTCGCCGTATCCAACGAGAGTGTACACGTGCCCAATTAAGAAGATTTAGACGATGACGTTGCGTTAAAACGCATCCGACATAAGGACGTCGTGCATGTAAACTGTTCTCCCGCAGACGATTATGAACAGTTTGCCCACTGATTCGGTTATTATGAAGCCCAGGTGTGTTAGCAGCAGTAGCAGTGGCAGTTTGGAATCGATTGCGCAAATGCGTGTTCATGATATAGCGGTCTTGACCACGCGTTGTAACACGCGGACGTCCATGACGTGGCAAGTCGTTGGTGCTTCCTGTCGTTCGAAATCTTACACGAAGATTTCGTATCGCTTGACTAGAACTCCCAACATGCCTTGCAATGTCTTCTGTCGACATGCCAGCATCAAGCATGCCAATCGCCCGTTCACGTAAATTATTGGGTATTCTTGGCATACTAAAAATGCTACAATGTAAAAAACTTTAATTTTTTTACAAATTTTTAAGCATTTTCATTCACTTGACAACAAAGTCAGTAAGACAAGTAAAACAAATTGACTGAATACTACACGGGATATGTCGAACCATGCATGCACGTACAAATTGAATTTCACGTTGTCGACGATTAACAGTGCAAAAATAATTGATAAAATTCATGAATCCTGATAATACAGCTCAAGGCTAATACTACCTATATAATTTCATTACACAATTAATTCTTTAACACAACAAATACTATATGTACAAATCGGAAGTTTCTTTTTTTGTTCAATATTTATAAACATTTTGTTGAAGTAATTTTACAGTAATGTTATGTCATGTGTTTATTATATGTATTTATGTAATATATTAAAAGTTTGTTGAAGTAATGTTACAGTAATGTTATGTTATGTGTTTATTATATCTATTTATGTAATATATTAAGTTTGTTGAAGTAATATTATTGTTTTCAGGCCGCCAGGTCACCATGCCGAGAGTTCTACAGCCATGGGCTTTTGTTACTTCAATAATATCGCCATTGCGGCTAAATATGCTCAAAATAAGTTTGGTGTGAAACGGTAAATACATGTCCCCTCTGAAATAATCTTATACATTTCTGTAAGGATTGTTTGTTATTTCTTTTATGTTCATCGAGGTATGTGCAAAAAAAACATGTGAATCAGCAAAGCCATTCTCACATAAGTTTGTAGATGATTTTTTTGGTTCATACCCAGATGAACGTAAAATAAATAACAGACAATAGTTAGAATTAGATTTGAATCATACTTGCTAATAATTACACATATTCTAAAACTTCATACTTTATTTTGAATTATTTTGAGTCCATAAACAATAATACTCAATAAGACGACTTGCCCATATAAAATGATGTCATGAGATATGACGTTCCCTGATGCCATGATTTTTATATTAATCCAGAAATGAACAAACCCCCATTGCTATGTCTGGACCAATGGGATTATGTTATGTTGTAATGAATGTAAAGGACATTTAATTATTTAAAAATAAATAATCCATTGTTACTTTTAAAATTAATTAAAGGCTTTACTTAAATATGAAATATTGTTTTTCTAGCATGGACATTAAATTAAACAACACAAATGTAGTTTGAATTAGTTTTATCATTTATCCTCTTACCTTTTTTGTGATTATAATTATGAATAATGTGTCTCAAGAAATATATGTTATACATTTTTCAGGATTTTAATTCTTGACTGGGATGTTCACCATGGTAACGGCACTCAACATCAGTTTTATGATGATGACAGGTAGGACTGCTTAAGGATGTTCAGAGTCCACACTGTATAAACTGATCTGCTGCATCTTGTTTGTATGGTGTTGTCATGGCATTAAAGCTCCAGATGCTGTGGAAACATAAGACTAGACTTTAAATGTTTGATAGTGTTTTCCTTACAAATCTGGCATCAGGTCAAAGATATTATTTAGATTTTTGGAAAAGCGCTTACCTGATGTGTTGTCAGTCTGTGATCAAATTTTTTTCAGTGGACCCAGTGACTGGTATATCAAAGGCAGTGGTATGTGCTATCCTGTCTGTGGGATGGTATATATAAAATATCTTTTGCTGCTAATGGAAAAATATAGTAGGTTTCCTCCCCAAGACTATGTCAGAAGTATCCAATGTTTGACATCCAATAGCCCATGCTGATGATTAATCAGTGTGCTCTAGTGGTGTTGGTAAACAACAAAACTAAACATTTTGCAGTGATTGAGGAGGGTGCAACCCCTACAACTCTCTCTGGATCTGCTACTGCCCACAGCAGACATGTTTAAATCTTAAGTGTATGCAAATATGTCAGTTAGTTTAATACACATGTATGTAATTAGAAATTGTTGTTCCAAGCATTTTTCTCGGATATTAATCCGTGTTAAAGGGTGTTGTGAGATTCTTGTTTTAAGGTAATAATATTCTGTGTTTTGTTTTCAGTGTTTTATTCATATCACTCCACCGTTACGATCATGGCTTCTTCTACCCTAAAGGTGATGATGGTAACTATGACAACGTGGGAAGATTGTCAGGAGAAGGCTTCAACATCAACATTCCATGGAACAAAACAGTATGTTTATTTGTCAGTTCTACACCGATTTAATGAATATTACAAGAAAATTCACAAATAATAAACACCAATGTTCATCCTTCCTCCTTTTCTGCATAAAAGTCAAGCACACATTAAAAGTATAACACTAATAAAAGATAATTTGAAAACGGGGAGGGTGGGCTGAGATCTTGCCTACACGCTTGCCAGCTACACACCGAATAGGCTACGCTCATGGGTGGGAGGCTGCACATGCACAACAGAATTACGCATGTGCAAGTTCTAATTAAATGCAAATATTTCTATAGACATTACCTGTCCTCAAACAAGTGCACCTCCCCCCCACGCAAGTGGTCTGGTCCGAACATCCCAACAGCCAATGGGATGGCCTAAATTCTTCTACTGCATACTGCTCTCTAGTTCCGGTCACATGACTGTAACTTCCTTCTTTTTCTCTTCGCTAAAGGGTCTGGACGTCCTTTTGCTTGGCTCTGTTTGGAGTCAACTTTTATAAGACCTTTGGTTTTGTATTCGTGTTTGGGTGAAATGTTTTTCACCTTCATTTTCGTTAGCTTTCGTATGTTTTTTTCGCGTATTTCGCTTGACTTTCCAAGCGTTTAATTACATGAAATGTTGTTTATATTGCCGGTTGTCATGTCGGACGCCATTTGCAAAATGGCGTCTGTGTTGACTGGCTTTGTATTTGGGTGAAATGTTTTTCACCTTAATTTTCGTTAGCTTTCGTATGTCTTTCGCGTATTTCGCTTGACTTGCCAAGTGTTAATTACATGAAATGTTGTTATATCGCCGGTTGTCGTGTCGGACGCCATTTGCAAAATGGCGTCTTTATTTACCGGCTTTGTATTTGTGTTATGGTTGGTTTTTCTTTCTTTTCACAGATTGAAAAATTACTATTATCATATCTGATAATGTTCAGGTGACTAGTTCGAGCGTGTTACGCTGCAAGAAGTTAGTGCCGGCGGCGACCCACACGACTTATGTCCAGGTTGTCGTGTTCGTGTGGCCTCACTTCTAGATGCGACCTTTGTGCGGGCTTGTCTGATGTCGAGTTCGCGGCTTACCTGAAGGTGGTGTCAGCGAGGACCAAGAAGGTGGAATCTTCGAGGACCAAGAAGGTGGAATCTTTGCCTTCGATTGCTGACTCCGTGGCGGAAGTGTTACGTTCAATTCTACCGACCATGCTGGAAGAATCAATGGCGACCTTACCCAAACCGGCGGGTTCGGGGTCAGGTCCGGTTCCAGTCCCCTCTTCAGGGGGTGCGACTTCTTCAGCTCCACCGATACCTAAGATTTCGGATGACAGGCCTGCGGTCTCTACGCAGCCCTCTAAGAAGCCGGCTCATTCAGATAGACGCTCCACGGATTCCAAGGTTCACCGATCTTCGGCGGGAAAGTCCTCTTCGGCGCATCGGAGCCGGGACCGTAGCCGTTCCACATAACCTGTATGGCCTCCGAGGGCTAGACGGGACCATCCACGGTCCGGTTAACCGGCGGCTTCCATTACGGTACATCGATTGGCCTGTGCTCGAGTTCTACGAGACTTTGGTGATGAAGCGCCTGCGGCATCTGTCATTGAAGAGCCCGACTCTACGGACCATATGACTATGAGGGATTGCTTGGCGGCCGTCTACGACATGTTGCCATCCTTGCCACATCCAACGACGATGTGGTCATCCGTTCCTTGGTATCCACACGGGACCGCCCACTCTCCGGTATCTCCATCGGGCCATGACCAGAGCGACTGGCCTGTTCACGGGTGCTACGTGACTTTCTGATGATGTATCGGTTCTTGCGGTGCTGGAAGATCTGGATGCGGCGGACCACCTGTCACTGAGGGATTGTCTGGCTGTCATATCTGATATGCTACCGCCGCTGGCCCATCCACCTGTTTCAGTCAAGAAGGGTCCGGTTTCGATGATCGCCACGGAGGTTCCACCGGCAGATGTCGCCATTCGATCGTTGGCTGCCACAGGCCCCCGTCGGTTACACGGCTACCAGTAACCGGCCCGTGCGGATCGTTGTTCCAGCAAGCAGACGGAGCCCTGTAACGAACTGGAAGATTGCTGCGTCATCGGCTCACCGTTCGGTACCGTCGTCCCGTGATCGATCGAAGTGGTGCAGCGTCCAGGGTTCCACCGGCTCCTGCCGGTCCGTGTACATCGTACCGTCCACACCAGTCGGCAGCTGATTCGGCGTTCAGGGTTTACACCGGCTCCTGACGGGACCGTCCACGGTCCGTGTTCCGATTGCAGCCAGTACATTGGATCGAAGTGCCTGTGCTAGGTTACTGACTGATTTTCCAGATGATGCGTCGGCACCTTCCGTTATAGAAGATCCGGACGCAGTGACCCACATGGTTGTGACTGATTGTCTCCCGTCTTCAACCTATCCTTCAACGGTGTGGCGCCGGCTTTGGATGACGCTGTTTCCGGCGGGACCAGACGTCTTCCTAGAACTTACAGATTGGCCGGTCCGTGTACATCGTACCGTCCACACCAGTCGGCAGCTGATTCGGCGTTCAGTGTTTGCACCGGCTCCTGACGGGACCGTCCACGGTCCGTGTTCCGATTGCAGCCAGTACATTGGATCGAAGTGCCTGTGCCAGGTTACTGACTGATTTTCCAGATGATGCGTCGGCACCTTCCGTTATAGAAGATCCGGACGCAGTGACCCACATGGCTGTGACTGATTGTCTTCCGTCTTCAACCTATCCTTCAACGGTGTGGCGCCGGCTTTGGATGACGCTGTTTCCGGCGGGACCAGACGTCTTCCTAGAACTTACAGATTGGCACGTCCTGTCGATGGCTTCAGTTCAGCGTACATGTACATGGCGACCATAACTCCTCATGTGCAGGATGCCAGAGGATATGCCTTGTTCTAGCCGTCGACTTTGATGTTGGGTCTACCTTATATCTTCCGTGACGTCGATGTGCACTACGATTGCACACTATCGTCAACCGACTTGCCTGAAGCGATCCATTCTCGACTTTCAGCACAAGCCGGTAATCTTGGCAGACCTGTGGTCTACATACGGCTCTTTGCCGTGAAGGTTCGACATTACAAGCGTTCCGGGTTGGTGACGAAGACAGTCTACGGGTCCGGTCACTTGTGTTGAGATCCCGTGCACCGATGTTCGAGGAAGGTTCAGCGACATTCGGCAGATCGTTCTCTATATCCGGTGGCAATGCAAGACAGTCACTACTTCCGCTGGTTCCGGAAGTTATCCAGTTGCCATCACGTGGTACGGGGATCATTGCGGCTTATCAACTCACTGACGTTCACTGTTGTTACCGCCAGAGTTCGTGACCGATGCTGTCTAGATGGTCTCTGCTGCTGTTTCGCGCCGGATGGTGTGACGACCGTGGATTTTAGCCGGTTGCTGTTTTGCGTTGCTTCACTTCCAGGTATATCGGGCATGTAGCGTAGCGAGTTGCTACGCTGTCTTGGCTCTTGCCTGTATCACGGGGTCGCTGTTTCTGATGTCTTGATTCCTGAATCACTCTATTACTGTTTCATGAAGTATCATTGCAAGAGTAATTTTGACGTCGGCGCAACATTTGACGCTTAGAGGTCGCGGTATCCAGTTTGTTTCTGAATCCATGCATTCAGTACAATAACGCAGATTTGCTGATCCGGTTACCAGTCGCCTTGCAGTCCAGTCCCTGTTGGTGGCTGTGGTTTCCAGATGAAGCCGATCTACACATCAGCCTGTTGGAGATGTTGGCAGTTACGTCATCCTTCATTGGCGAGAGATGCTGTCAGGCGCCTCTCTCATGGTAGCCACAGACAGTACCACCGCAGTGGCTTATATCAACCGTCGGAGCGGAACCCACTCCAGCAGTCTGCTGCAGTTAACTTATCGTCTCTACAAGCTGGTTGACGAGATTCCGTTGCAACTTCGGGCTCGCCATATTCCAGGGGTTTCCAATGTACTAGTCGACACACTGTCTCGGCCGTTGTCTCCACATCCGACGGAATGAATGCTCCATCCCGAAGCGTTTCGATGGGTGTGCGACAGACTTTGCACACCAAACATCGATCTCTTCGCTACACGATTCAACCGTCAGTTGAGGGTTTACGTGTCTCCGGTGCCGGATCCCGAAGCTCTGGATCTCGACGCATTGGCCATCATCTGGGAACAGATGGATGCATATGCTTTTCCTCCACCAATCCTCCTTCCAAGGGTGCTTCAGAGGTTTCAGCTGTACCATTGTCGCCTGTTACTCATTGCTCCGATGTGGTATCCAGATCTAATACGTCTTGCCGATCCACATCCTTTATCGCTGCCAGACTGGGATCATCTGTTGCTGAATCCCACGTCAAGACTATACCATCCACATCCGCAGTTGTTCCAACTGCACGCGTGGACTGTATCTCCAAGAGTTTGAGGAAGAAAGGTTTTTTCTTCAGTCTACGGCGGCCATTTTGAAAGAGCACAGTTTATCTACTACTGCGGCTTACAATGTCAGATGGCTTTGTCTTCACCGATGGTGTGTCCGGCAAAAATTCAACCCTCAGACGATTCAAATACCTCGTCTTGCTGATTTTGTTGCTGTATCTGCGGACCACTTTACGATTGAAGGGGTCTACCATCGCTGGGTATGTTTCGGTCATCGCTACTGTTCGTGATGTCACTACTGGAACGAAGTTATCGGGTATTCCTGAGATCCATAAGATGATCAAAGGGTTTCGCCTTGAAGATCAAGTACACCGGTTTCGGCCACCAAGATGGGACCTGAATCTGATGTTACGAGCGTTATCGACCGCACCTTATGAGCCGATCGAATCCTCTTCCCTGCAAGACTCGACGCGGAAGACGGTGTTTTTACTCGGTTTCGGCACGGCTGCCCGTGTCTCAGAACTCCATGCTCTTGATGTAGACTTGGTACGTTTTCACCGAGATCGGCGTACAGTCAACTTGGGGTTACTCATGAACTTCGTTGCAAAGAATCAGTTACCAGACCAAGCGCCTCGTTCGTATGCTGTGCAGGCCCTCTCCTCTATCGTTGGTCCAGTGGACGTTGAGGACTTGGCGTTGTGCCCTGTCAGAGCCCTGCACCAGTACATCGAGAGGACCAGATCTTTTCGACAACATCGCAAAAGACTTTTCCTCTCCTGTAACCAGAGTCGGTTGAGGGATCTTACCAAGAACACGGTGGCCACCTGGATCCGGTCTTTTATCCTGACCGCCTATCAGAAGGAGGGTTTTCCTGCTCCGTCTGCTTCTAATCCGCATGAACTCCGTGCCTTGGCTGCCACGATGTCCCTGCACTGCAACACACCCATTCAGCACATTATCACTGGTTGGTTCTGGGCTACGGACTCCATCTTCGCCAACTATTATCTGAGGGATGTCTCCACAGAAGACGTTGAGGGGTTCCATCATCTGGGTCCGGTTGTTGCTGCACAGACTCTGTTGAATACAAGCCGTCCTCGTCGCCGTTGATGTCTGTCTGATTCTGGGCTGCATACCGAGATGTCCATCGAATCAACAGATGAGGATTGCTTAGACTTTTGTTCTTTTGCACAGTTCACGTACTGGTGCCGGAACTTTTGTCTCGATAACCTTTACCCTGCACTGCATGTGGTTATTGGTTGTCGTTATTGAACTAACAGATCTTTGGTGTACTAGACAGAAAACACTCGGGGGTCTTGTTTTGTTCAATGTTCTGACGGATGCACCTCATTAGGTTGTCGCTTGTTATTGAAAAACTATAACACTTCAATACGTGAGGGTTACCTAACACCTGCATCCCTGGTGGCTACGTCTTCCCACCCTGTCAGAACCAGCATGAGATGTGGCTTCCGCCTCCTGGTCCATGTGTTCTAGGAGCCGTACCTGCCACTGCTGATGGATGCCACCATTCTGGTTGTTGTTACTAACATCACCTGCATTGGTCTGTGACGGGCATCCCTAGGAGGAGGGTTTACCAAGGTTGGCCTTATTCTTCCACTAGTCAGCCTCTTTCCGGTTGGGGAGTTATCACAAGCATCTACGGATCTCGGCACCCACCACCATCTGTTGAATGCTGCACTTGTTTGAGGACAGGTAATGTCTATAGAAATGGAGAAAACTTGAGTGTTTTCTCTTTTATAGATACATTACCTGTCCTCAAGATTCATCCCGCCCGGGCCTCCCCGCTTCCTGTTCTCCGTGCGATGCGCTCAGGGAAAAAGAAGGAAGTTACAGTCATGTGACCGGAACTAGAGAGCAGTATGCAGTAGAAGAATTTAGGCCATCCCATTGGCTGTTGGGATGTTCGGACCAGACCACTTGCGTGGGGGGGAGGTGCACTTGTTTGAGGACAGGTAATGTATCTATAAAAGAGAAAACACTCAAGTTTTCTCCAATCGTTTCATTGTTATTTTGTTAATGAATGTTTTTAAAGTTTAATTATTATTTATTTTTATATACTAGCGGAAAAAAGTAACTGTGTATGGTTATCATGTTGATAAAAACATAATTTCAAGACATAAAACGATGAAACGATCAGATAGCATGGTTAATAGGCAAATCTGCAAAACTTCAATTCATTTAAAATGTCACAGCATCCGTCATTTCATTGGTATTGGGGATGAAAGACACGGGGGTAAAAAACCAGTTCACAAAGTTAATAGCGCGTATGGCCACGGTTTGCGTCGATGCAGGCCTGGTACCGTCGCCTCATAGAGCCTACCAAATTGTTGAAGAATGCCTGGGGAATGCCGTTCCAGATCTGGACTAACGTCTGACCCAGCGCTGCCAACGTCACCGGCTGGTTAGGCAGCGCACGTACACGACGTTGCATCTCATCCCAGACGTGCTCGATTGGTGCAAGATCGGGTGAGACTGCAGGCCACTGCAACACATCGGTATTCTGCTGAGCTAGAAATCCCTTACCACCCGGGCGACGTGAGGTCTAGCGTTGTCTTGCTGAAGCGTGATGTGGCGTTGCTGTCCTTGCACAAATGGGATGACGTGAGCCTGGATAATGTCGTCACGGTAGCCTACGGCGTTCAAATTGCCATCGGTGACCACAATAGGTGTTCGTCCAGTTGACGTGATACCACCCCAAACCATGACACTGCCTCCGCCAAAAGCATGTCGCTCCACAATACAGGCGTCACTAAAACGTTCTCCAACACGACGATAGACTCTTTGAAAGGCCGTCGCTGCCGTCTAAGTGAAACCTGGACTCGTCCGTAAACAGAATACCCGCCCAGTCTCGGTGATTAAAGCGCAAGTGTCTTCTACACCAAGCCAGACGCGCTACACGATGGCGTCTTAGCAAAACTGAACGGACAGCCGGACGTCGCGGACAAATACGCCGTTCACGTAATCGATTCCGTACAGTTCTGGGGCTGATGGCACGCAATCCAGGAATGGTCCGCGCTGTCAGACTTTCCGTTTGGAAGTGATTCCTGAGGTGCACGAGTCGGATATGATTGTCCTGCTGTCGTGACGTCACGCGTGGACGACCTGCACGTGGTCGGTCTCTGACATTACCAAATTGTTGAAAACGTCTCGACAAAGCCTGAATAGTGTTTATGTTGACACCAAATTGCGTAGCAACAGCGCAATGGAGATTTCAGCCTGGATCATACCAATTGCGCGAAGGCGGTCATTTACATTTAGCTTGGGCATTGCTCTACGACCACTTTCAACCGAAAAAACCTGCTTTTCTGTTCCACCGTTTGCCAAACAATGACCCGACAGTAGCAAAGTCGACAAAAGCTGGAGCAGTAAAATGTTGGGCGGAAAAAGCTTGAAAAACAGACCCATGTCCAAGAAGCGAAACGGCACGTGCCAATACGGAATTGACCCCGCGATTGTGTGGCGGTGCGTTCACTGGTCAACTGTGCAAAACATCAGGCTAAAATATTGAGCCGTGTTAATTTTATATGATGTTTCAAGTTACACTGTTACTTTTTTCCGCTAGTATATATATATATATATATACACACACACACACACACACACACACACACACATGCATTTGGATGCAGCTGTCGGTGACATCAAATAAAGGTGATGGTAGATGAGACATTTAATTTGGTAGAATTGTTGTGAAGTTAAATGACTTAACTGATATTTTGTTGTTTGATGTAGGACCGTGAGCAGCCAGGCACCTCTGAGTACATCGCAGCTTTCCATCAGATTGTCATGCCCGTAGCCTACGAGGTGAGATTAGTTCTTTTGACATGGTCAAGTTTACATTTGTTGTTAAAAAAGCTAAATAATGTTTATATTTTTGGTTTATATTTTATATTGTTATTAATTTAATGGAAGCCAACATTATTTATATGGCTTAAATATTTTAATTTTTTTGTATTATTATTATTATTTATCCCATTGTTCTTTTCTCTCCTTTTAAATTCCATCTTATTTCTTCCCTATTTGGCATCTCCTCCTATCTTTCAACTTCTTTCATTGCCCACCTCCACATCCCAGTCCTTGTCTCTATAACTGCAGCAGGTGCTTGTCTCTTGTGGCTAAACATTCCATACACCTGCCAGTTCCCATCAGCTTTAGCTGTGGGTTTAGTCTGACCATCAATGTGCTCTAGTGGCGTCGTTAAATAAAACAAACTTTACTTTAGTCTGACCACGTGTTCAGTAGCTACTTCTGGCATTATTAAGAGGCACTTGTAATGACTTAAATATTAATACTGGTTGATAATTTAGTTTTTTTTGTGCATTAAGGCCAAAGTAGTCAAAAAACATTCCCAGTTTTAATTTTGTTTATCTTGATTTCTTTCAGTTTGCCCCAGAGCTGGTTTTGGTGTCTGCAGGCTTTGACGCTGCCAGAGGGGATCCCCTGGTGAGGTTTATCGTTTTAAAATGTAAACCTAGAAGTTAAACACAACATATGAAATAAAATAATTATTTTAAATATCAGTTATGGCATAAATATCTTCAGACCAGATACAAAAGCAACAAGGTGGGTTTTTCTGGTGTGTCTAAACAAAGCCATATTTAACATCCAATTTGATTTTTGGCTAACTGTGACATTGGTTTTAACAAAAAAATAATACAGATAAAAGAAAAGTTACAGTTCAACAACAAATTTAATGGAAAAAGGTTTGTGTAGCAAAGACTTTATTTTGTGATCCATACTCAAATAAAATAAAAATGACACAAAGAAGACTAGGGCGGTTTAAATGTGATACTCCCCCAGTATCTTTTAATTAGTATTTTGTGGCTCGTCTTCCAGGGTGGTTTGAATGTGAGCCCCTCCCCCCAGTATCTCTTAATTAGTATTTTGTGGCTCGTCTGCCAGGGTGGTTTGAATGTGAGCCCCCTCCCCAAGAATCTCCTAGTCTTGTTTTGTGGCGGGTTGGGTGTGACTCCCTCCCTCCAAATATCACCAAATTATTGTTTTTCATGGCAGTTTGGATGTGAGACCCCACTCACCCTCACCCCCAAGTATCTCCTAATTATTGTTTTGTGGATTATGTTACAGGGTGGTCTGGATGTGAGACCCACCCCCACCCCCCACCCCCAGTATTACCTGTTTATTGTTGTGTTAATTATGTTACAGGGTGGTGTGGATGTGAGACCCCCCCCCCCCCCCCAGTATTACCTGTTTATTGTTGTGTTAATTATGTTACAGGGTGGTCTGGAAGTGAGACCCCACCACCCCACCCCCAGTATTACCTGTTTATTGTTGTGTTAATTATGTTACAGGGTGGTCTGGATGTGAAACCCCACCCCCAGTATTACATGTTTATTGTTGTGTTAATTATGTTACAGGGTGGTCTGGATGTGAGACCCCCCACCCCCCACCCCCAGTATTACCTGTTTATTGTTGTGTTAATTATGTTACAGGGTGGTCTGGATGTGAGACCCCCCCACCCCCCACCCCCAGTATTACCTGTTTCTTGTGTTAATTATGTTACAGGGTGGTCTGGATGTGAGACCCCCCCCACCCCCCACCCCCAGTATTACCTGTTTCTTGTTGTGTTAATTATGTTACAGGGTAGTCTGGATGTGAAACCCCACCCCCAGTATTGCTTGTTTATTGTTGTGTTAATTATGTTACAGGGTGGTCTGGATGTGAGACCCCACCACCCCCCACCCCCCCACCCCCAGTATTACCTGTTTATTGTTGTGTTAATTATGTTACAGGGTGGTCTGGATGTGAGACCCTCCCCACCCCCAGTATTACCTGTTTCTTGTTGTGTTAATTATGTTACAGGGTGGTCTGGATGTGAGACCCCCCCACCCCCCACCCCCAGTATTACCTGTTTATTGTTGTGTTAATTATGTTACAGGGTGGTCTGGATGTGAGACCCCCCCCCACCCCCCACCCCCAGTATTACCTGTTTATTGTTGTGTTAATTATGTTACAGGGTGGTCTGGATGTGAGACCCCCCCGCACCCCCCACCCCCAGTATTACCTGTTTATTGTTGTGTTAATTATGTTACAGGGTGGTCTGGATGTGAGACCCCCCCACCCCCCACCCCCAGTATTACCTGTTTATTGTTGTGTTAATTATGTTACAGGGTGGTCTGGATGTGAGACCCCCCCCCCCCCCCCCCCACCCCCAGTATTACCTGTTTATTGTTGTGTTAATTATGTTACAGGGTGGTCTGGATGTGAGACCCCCCCACCCCCCCACCCCCAGTATTACCTGTTTCTTGTTGTGTTAATTATGTTACAGGGTGGTCTGGATGTGAGACCCCCCCCACCCCCCACCCCCAGTATTACCTGTTTATTGTTGTGTTAATTATGTTACAGGGTGGTCTGGATGTGAGACCCCCCCCACCCCCCACCCCCAGTATTACCTGTTTATTGTTGTGTTAATTATGTGACAGGGTAGTCTGGATGTGAGACCCCCCCCCCCCCCCCCCCCCCCCACCCCCAGTATTACCTGTTTATTGTTGTGTTAATTATGTGACAGGGTGATCTGGATGTGAGACCCCACCCCCCCCCACCCCAGTATTACCTGTTTATTGTTGTGTTAATTATGTGACAGGGTAGTCTGGATGTGAGACCCCACCCCCACCCCCCACCCCCAGTATTACCTGTTTATTGTTGTGTTAATTATGTTACAGGGTGGTCTGGATGTGACTCCGGAGTGCTATGGTCAGATGACACACATGCTGAGTGGTCTGGCCAATGGTAAAGTCGTGTTGATTCTTGAGGTAAAACTCTTATACTTACGTATACTAAAAGGCAAAAGTTATTGTGACACACAAACGAGAAAGATAATTGATGATAAGTTTTTACTGTTGTGTATGAAATGTTATAACATGGAAAGAGAAATGTCTGAAGGTATGGAAATGAGCAATAGTCCATGAAAAGGGCACACCTGCCAGATGCAAATGAGCCACATCACTAGAGGGGGTCCAGACCGAAGTTCATACAGTCAGTTGCTAGTATGTCCACCTTGAGCATTGATACAGTCCTGGCACTGTCGTCTCATTGAGGCCACTAAACGCTGGAGAAAGGGATGGTATGGGCTGTGAAGGTTGCTGGCTGGAACCTGTTTCGCAGATGCGTGGTTCAGATCAATGTGTCTTGGGTAGGGGTTGTCATGGGTGATTGGCCGCTATGGGGACGGTCCCTGACCTGGGTTTTTTTTTTATATTGTTGCCATAAGTGCCATATGGTGTTTCTGTGGACATTGAATTGACGTTTGACGTCACACTGTGAGGTCCCAGATTCAAGCATCCCTATGACTCGCCATCTGTCATTTTAACTGAGGCGTGGCATGATGAAATTGCATCAAACAGTTCACTAATGGTGTTTTTCTGACTTCTGGACTTATGAAGGCTGCATAGAGTGGCAATGATTTGCGACTGAATGTCTGGCCTTTTATGGTGAACACTGGACAGCATTTCTCCTGAATATTCCATGTTTCTTGCATAAAGCATGCAATCGCTGCAACAACTTGCTGGTTGCACTTCTTTGAGCTGTTTCATGCACACTTGCTCTGGGTTACATCTATAAATCCATTCACAAATTTATTACTCCAAACAATCCATGTCACAATAACTTTTGCCTTTGAGTATATTTTCCAGTGATACTGTCCACTTATTCAAGGAATGGAAGGTGTATATCACTGTATAAACTGAAATATTGTTAATTAGCTCTGCAAAATATGTAATTGTTATTTAGGTGTGGATTTTTTTAATCAGACAGTCCATATTAAATAACTACAGTAACTTTATTACAATAATCCTGTATTTGTAACAGTGTAATCTTCATTTACATCTTATACTTTTTAAATTTATATTTTTATTACATGCTTTAAGATAATTAAAATGTCTAATTATGTATTTTTTATTGTAAAAAAGAAGTTTTTATCAGAAAGTTTGTAAACCTTGTAAGGACCATAATGATTGTTTCAGGGATGTGTCAAATATTGTTTTATCTAGAATTAACTAAAACTTGTTAAAAATGGAACTCACAAAAGTTTGTTTTATTAATAGAGCTGGGCGGTATTGAAATTTGAGATTTGGTATCGATATCAGTATTTTTTGGATCATTTACCTCGATATCGGTACGGTATTAGGTATTGACACAATACCATTACTGATACTGATATCAAGCGGTATTTTCTACTAGGGATGGGACAATTATTCGATGTTATGGCCCACAGTCGGTGCACCATTTTTCAATTTGCAAACTGCTGTTCATTTCTATTTTCTTTTTTTAAATCGTACCTGTATAAATGTTTCCACACCTTGCTGGTAATCCCAATGACCCATAAAATATTTCAGCCAATCACAGCATTCAGTTCCCTTAAACCGGACGTATTTGTATGGGCGATAGATACCATTTGGATCCTGTACCCACAAATTTCTTGCCGGAACCATAAAAATTGTAACATCCCAAAATATGAACTGACCTCAGTGATTAATCCATCGAGATCGAGAGAATAAACATTTTAAGTAAGTTTCTTCCCAATCATCAAAATTGAAAAAAGTAAACACGTGTTAACTTCAAGAATTATAATATTATGCCCAATTTCCGTCATATTAAAATGATTCAGCATCACTAATTTCTGTAAGTTTTTATCGGGATGAAATCATCCGCAGTTCCAGGACTATAATGTATGAAAACTACTTTGCACTTTTTTTCTTCTTCTTTTTTCACTTTCAGTACGAGGAAAAAAAATAAAAATAATAATAACTAGTTTAATAATTCACTATTATATATTATGTGCATGTACTTGCTTATGTTTTTTTTAAATCAGTGATAGCTTTCTATGTAACTTGTGTTGAGTTAAATAATCAACAGTAGGCCTATATATTATGTATTTGTGCTTATATCAAGTAATCCATTCTTCTCATTAAAGATTTGACATTATCAAAATAATAATAAACATTACAGAAATGTCTTGACAAATATCTTTCTTTTAGACTTCTATAATGTGTACATGACACCCATATATTATGTACTCCAGAAGGCAACTAACTACAACTGAATTAAATAAATAAATGCGGGAGAGACTATCCCCGGAACCCCTAGCATTCTTGACACCAAATTATTTTGCCAACCCTCTGAACTCAAATCCTGGGGAACACATTGCCCAAGTATCCCAGACCCAACACGCTAACATGGCATGACAAAAATGCTATTTTTGTTTTCTAGTCAAGATTTAATTTTATATTTACAATTATTTTACAAATGACCGTAAAAAATAAAATGTCTTGTTCTTAAAATAGTTTGTAAAAATGTATGTATGATAATTGGCGTACTTGTACTACTTGTGAAAAGTATTGTGAATTAATCGAACTGTGGACCAAATACTGAAAATCAAAGTGAAAATAAAAAACCCGAACCATCCCATCCCTATTTTTGTCTACAGTATATTCTGCTTTAAATGCATGCCTGAGTTAAGGTTCACCCGCTAATTTTATCTAAATAAAATTAAATTTTATACACAAAGCTCTCATCTGATTTACACCCAACCCATTTTGCGTTCATCAGATATATTGTTAGTGTTTTACTAAATGGCATGAAAAAAATTTCAGTACCAAAATTTCTGTATTTTGAAATTTGCTTTGTACAGTAAATTGGTATTGACATGATACCGATACCAAAAGGTATATACGGTATACCGCCCAGCTCTGTTTATTACCTACACCACTGATAGATTATATTTACTCCTGTTTAGGGTGGCTACAACCTGAATTCCATATCGGCCTCAATGGCAATGTGCACATCAGTGTTGCTAGGCAACCAATGTCCGTTAGTGCCACCACCGACAGTTTGCTCACGGTCAGTTTCAGATTTTCGTACTTTTTTGTAGTTGAAAAATATTATGTACTAAGTACTTTGTTTTTATCATCACCTTTTTGGTGTGAAACATGATAAATGTGGCACATAATTTAACTTGTAATGAGATGTGATATCCAGTCCCACCATACACACTCCTTTTATGTAGCAATAGGAGGTTCATCATATTCCATGATCAATACTCACCATGTAGCATTGATTGGTATGAAAAAAAAACCCTAGCAGGTCTTCCACGGGGCTGGATCCCACAACCTGCAGTGTCTCAGAAGGAATCTACATTTCAAACTGTGCAGTGGCGGGTTGATAATACACAGTTAATACACAATATTTTTAAAACTGATCTCTCGGTGTGTTAAAATTTAAATACCTGCTGGGCCCGAGCTCATAAACCTTTGGTCTCAAATCTTGCAGTTTGTATGGCGTTGTCATGACAAAGTCTCAAACTCTGTTAGAGTCTTCAGTCTACACTCAAAATGTTTTACAAGCACAAGGCCTGGTTTTCAAATATAGACTTATGTTTTCATATTTCTCTTTAATATTTTACTTGCAGAAGGGTTTTTGGCACAAGAAAATAAAACAGTTGCTTTTTAGATGAAACTTCCAATATTTTGTTGTATGCTATAGTCTAAAGTGAAAACCTTGTGACTTGTATTCTCTGAATAGCCCTGTGTGTTCCTGTACATTGCATAGTGTACTTCTTCATGTATTTTACATATTACCCTAGTTCTAATACCGTTAACAAATGCCAAGAAATCCTGGCACAGATATTAAACCTAAGTACTGAAGACACTCCAGACTTTACGATGTGGACCGATTCGACCTGCTAATAGAAAATCATCTCGTATGAAGTGCTGTTCCTTTGTTCCAAGTGGTGATCAGTCCATCTACAATGTTCAAGTGCGTTGCCATTTGATTTTCAGATGGTTAATTGGTCCTGTTTTTATTCGTTGCTGCTTTCTGTTTTTTTCTCACACAAAGTTACTGATTGGTTCTATTTATTTTGTTTTCTTTTATCGAAGTATGTATTGATTTTCACATGGTATGTAATGAGCAGCAATTATATCGTGGTTTGACTGTCAAGTGTAGTGAATTTACCAATATTATGTGTAGTTTATTTCATCTTGCACTTGAATGATTTACACACCAATTTGCAGGTAGTCGGTCTGTTTGACAGATGGTTATGTCTAGTTTTGCTTTATATCTCAACAGTATTCCATGATTATGTGATGATTACTTTAATTACATCAGACTGAGGCATGTATTGTGTGCCCTGTTGTCGTGAATATACATACAAATACAGATGCATTCAGGGGTTTTGAATGGAATGTTTGTACAATGACACCTTAGAACATTTTAAATTGTCTAATAATAACATGTGGTTATTCAACACTTGGGGGAGAGAGACAGAGAGGTAGAGAGAGAGAGAGAGGTAGATAGAGAGAAGAGAGAGACAGAGGTAGAGAGAGAGAGAAGTAAAGAGACAGGTAGAGAGAGAGGCAAACAGAGAAAGAAACACAGAGGTAGAGAGGAGAGAGAGGTAGAGAGACAGAAAGGTAGAGATAGACAGAGGTAGAAAGAGAGAGAGAGAGAAGTAAAGAGACAGAGAGGTAGAGAGAGAAGAGAGACAGACAGAGAGAAGTAGAGAGGTAGAGAGAGAGACAGATGTAGAAAGAGACAGAGACACACACAGAGAGAGAGGTAGAGAGAGAGACAGACGTAGAAAGAGAGACAAGTAAAGAGACAGAGAGATAGAGAGAGAAGAGAGGCAGACAGAGAGGTAGAGAGAGACAGAGACAGAGATGTAGAGAGAGACAGAGATGTAGAGAGGCAGACAGAGAGAGACAGAGAGAGAGAGACAGACAGACAGAGACCGAGACTGCTGCTACCACATAGGCTACCTAAAAAGCAGCGAGATCATTTATGTGCACATTCCCATGGGCAAGATATTACATACCACAGCCTTTGATGTACCAATCATAAGGCATTGGTTGGGAAGTAAAAAAACCTGAGTCCACTGAGGGTAATTGATCCTGTGACCTATCACACCTCATGCAAGCACTTTACTACTGAGCTACATTCACACCTATTGGTTGAGTATGAAGTCATCAGGTGATTATTGCACACCTTTTGGTTGAGTATGAAGTCATCAAGTGATTATTACACACCTGTTGGTTGAGTATGAAGTCATCCAGTGATTATTGCACACCTTTTGGTTGAGTATGAAGTCATCAAGTGATTATTGCACACCTTTTGGTTGAGTATGAAGTCATCAGGTGATTATTGCATATCTGGTGGTTGAGTATGAAGTCATCCAGTGATTATTGCACACCTTTTGGTTGAGTATGAAGTCATCAGGTGATTATTGCACACCTATTGGTTGAGTATGAAGTCATCAGTTAATTATTGCATATCTGGTGGTTGAGTATGAAGTCATCCAGTGATTATTACACACCTGTTGGTTGAATACGAAGTCATCAGGTGATTATTGCACACCTATTGGTTGAGTATGAAGTCATCAGTTAATTATTGCATATCTGGTGGTTGAGTATGAAGTCATCGGTTAATTATTACACACCTTGGTTGAGTATGAAGTCATCAGGTAATTATTACAAACCTGTTGGCTGACTATGAAGTCATCCAGTGATTATTACACACCTGTTGGCTGACTATGAAGTCATCAAGTGATTATTACACACCTGTTGGTTGTGTATGAAGTCATCAGTTAATTATTACACACCTGTTGGCTGCCTATGAAGTCATCAAGTGATTATTACACACCTGTTAGTTGAGCATGAAGTCATCAGTTAATTATTACACACCTTGGTTGAGTATGAAGTCATCAGGTAATTATTACAAACCTGTTGGCTGACTATGAAGTCATCCAGTGATTATTACACACCTGTTGGCTGACTATGAAGTCATCAAGTGATTATTACACACCTGTTGGTTGAGTATGAAGTCATCAGTTAATTATTACACACCTGTTGGCTGCCTATGAAGTCATCAAGTGATTATTACACACCTGTTAGTTGAGTATGAAGTCAGGAAGTGATTATTACACATCTGTTGGTTGAGTATGAAGTCAGGAAATGATTATTGCACATATGGTAGTTGAGTATTAAGTCAGGAAGTGATTAGTGCACACCTGTTGGTTGAGTATGAAGTCATCAAGTGATTATTACACACCTGTTAGTTGAGTAGGAAGTCATCAAGTGATTATTACACACCTGTTGGTTGAATACAAAGTCATCAAGTGATTATCACACACCTGTTGGTTGAATACAAAGTCATCAAGTGATTATCACACACCTGTTGATTGAGTATGAAGTCATCAAGTGATTATTACACACCTGTTGGTTGAGTATGAAGTCAGGAAATGATTATTACAAACCTGTTAGTTGAGTATGAAGTCATCAGTTAATTATTGTATATCTGGTGGTTGAGTATGAAGTCATCAGTCAATTATTACACACCTGTTGGCTGACTATGAAGTCAGGAAGTGATTATTACACACCTGTTGGTTAAGTATGAAGTCATCAAGTGATTATTACACACCTGTTGGTTAAGTATGATGTCAGGAAGTGATTATTAGACACCTGTTGGTTAAGTATGATGTCAGGAAGTGATTATTACACACCTGTTGGTTAAGTATGAAGTCATCAAGTGATTATTACACACCTTTTGGTTAAGTATGAAGTCAGGAAGTGATTATTACACACCTGTTGGTTAAGTATGATGTCAGGAAGTGATTATTACACACCTGTTGGTTAAGTATGAAGTCAGGAAGTGATTATTACACACCTGTTGGTTAAGTATGAAGTCAGGAAGTGATTATTACACACCTGTTGGTTAAGTATGAAGTCATCAAGTGATTATTACACACCTGTTGGTTAAGTATGAAGTCAGGAAGTGATTATTACACACCTGTTGGTTAAGTATGATGTCAGGAAGTGATTATTACACACCTGTTGGTTAAGTATGATGTCAGGAAGTGATTATTACACACCTGTTGGTTAAGTATGATGTCAGGAAGTGATTATTACACACCTGTTGGTTAAGTATGATGTCAGGAAGTGATTATTACACACCTGTTGGTTAAGTATGAAGTCATCAAGTGATTATTACACACCTGTTGGTTAAGTATGAAGTCAGGAAGTGATTATTACACACCTGTTGGTTAAGTATGAAGTCAGGAAGTGATTATTACACACCTGTTGGTTAAGTATGAAGTCAGGAAGTGATTATTACACACCTGTTGGTTAAGTATGATGTCAGGAAGTGATTATTACACACCTGTTGGTTAAGTATGATGTCAGGAAGTGATTATTACACACCTGTTGGTTAAGTATGAAGTCAGGAAGTGATTATTACACACCTGTTGGTTAAGTATGAAGTCAGGAAGTGATTATTACACACCTGTTGGTTAAGTATGATGTCATCAAGTGATTATTACACACCTGTTGGTTAAGTATGATGTCACCAAGTGATTATTACATACCTGTTGGTTAAGTATGATGTCAGGAAGTGATTATTACACACCTGTTGGTTAAGTATGAAGTCATCAGGTAATTATTGCATATTTGTTGGTTGAGTATGATGTCAGGAAGTGATTATTACACACCTGTTGGTTGAGTATGAAGTCATCTGTTAATTACTGCATATCTATTGGTTGAGTATGAAGTCAGGTGATTATTGGGCACCTGTTAGTTGAGTATGAAGTTATCGGGTGATTGATGTGAGTGATACAGTCCACATTGTGTCCAGTATGCATGATTGACTGATCTTGAAACTTTCACCAGTATGTGTGAATTGAAGTGGGATTTCTTTAATGATACACTGTCACACACTGACAAGGCAATTTAATCCTCTGCTGCTTGACATCATCCTTGTAGCATCTGATGTCCCACGGATGACAGTCTCAGATCTGTTTATGGTCCACAGTCTTTCCTGTAATTGTAAGGTCATGCACAGTTCAGCATGCAGGGGTGCACATTTCAGGTTACTAGCAAAACCATGTTGCCAGATTTGTTAATAGTCTGTAAAAGAAAACAAATCATCACTGAAATGGTTTTCAATATGTAGAACATGAAACTAGCAACATCTTTAATCTGTTTGCCTCCAAACAGCTTTTTTATTTTTGATAATTTTGTCTACAATAATTAAATTTCCATTATATTGATTTCAATGTAAAGACATCCTATTGGTCCCGCCGTAGCAACACGAGTTTGTTCATTTCTCTGTGATTGTAAACAATATGCCGTCAAGGAATGTTACATGACAAACTTTTGTGTGAACAGCTTCACCGATTCACAATTTGCTCATCCCTTTTTTTGTTCATACCCTGATGAACCTATGAGTCAGAATTACCAAATGTTTGACATTCAGTAGCCGATGATTATTTGATCAATGTGCTCTTGTGGTGTCATTAAACAAAACAAACTTTTGTTTTCATTATTCATAAATTAATTAATAGCATTCTTGTTAAATATATATTGAAAGACTTTTTATGTTCAATATTAATTATATTTTTGTTATCCAGTTAAGACACATTGGTTTCTGTAATATACAAATGTATTGATTCTTTTTTGCAATATTTTTCACAAGCACTGCAGGGCAAGTTAATTATTGTTCATGACTCCACACTTCCGAGTGCATTCTCCAACTTAAAGAGACTGTCATGCATTTGCTGACATTGTCAGATGTTAGGGTTCCAGCTACCTGGTAATATAACCTTTTTGATGACTAAATTTACTTATTAAATACAATTTCTTTTTGAAAATATTCATGTTTGTATAAGCAAGGTGTTGTAGCCCTAATTGGATTTTACCTGCCATTAATTTCTTACATATGAAAAATCTATGTAAAAAACACTTCGACATGACAAAATTTGTATACAAGTAATTTTATAGCTGTAAGTAAATCATGAGATACTCATTTAGAAATAAAGTTATTTTTAAAAGGCTGAATATTCTCTACTCTAATTTTATGCAAACTGAATAAAAAGAATCTGAAATCCGATCAAAAGTACAAAGATGTAATTTTCAGCTTTTCATCTCATTTAAGCTCTTTCTCTCCCCCCCCCCCCCCCCCCCCAAAAAAAATGGGAGGAAAGAAAAAAAAAATCCATTTGTGATACGATATATTTTTAATTACAGTTGTGATGAGATAGATGTGCTTCTTGCTCAGTTTATGGCAGTGACATTTCGGGGTGTTTTTGCAATATTACTGATATTAAAATAAGTCAACATACTGTGGGAAAGATGATTTTTAGAAAATACAAAACATACGTTGCTTCATTTGTTGCAGAGAGTATAGTTTTCACAAATTAAACTGAATTTGTTCTGAAGTGCTGAAAAATTACCTTTAAAGGGACAGACCCTAGTTTGAACGCGTGAACATTAACACGAAGTTTAGTTAATCTACAAAACTGTAACACATTTAAAGGGACAGACCCTAGTTTGAACGCGTGAACATTAACACGAAGTTTAGTTAATCTACAAAACTGTAACACATCTGGATAAAGTTACAATTCAGTGAAACATGAGTCTGTGACTTTGAAATGGTGAAATACCCTATAAAAACTCGACTCCATAACTGTTACTTTTCAGATGCACATGCATTTTTAAAAATATGAGAACTGCATTTTGTGATATTAAAAACACCAGGATGACCAAAAACACTTCGAATGTACGGAAATGGATAATCTAAACAATAAAATGTAAGTGAAGTATGATTTCAGTTATGAAAAACGGCTCTAATAGTAAGAAATATGCCTTAGTGTTTAAAAGCTAGGGTATGTCCCTTTAAGTAAAATTTACACTTTCTAAAAAGATCATTTCAGATTTTATTTTTTAATCACTATCACTCCCCTGACAGTAAAAAACACACAAAAAATCAACCAAAATAAAGATAAAAACAGCTCATTTTTATTTATGGGAGTCACATGGTGGGATTTTATTTTATTACCGGCAGTCTAAGACAGTAGTCTCAACGCTTTTCCAGTTAATGATTAGCTAACCTTTGGCAAGAGGCATTTAAAAATGGATCACACAATTTAACTTGGATATTTGGGTCAGCAGGATATTAACATTTAAAAAAAAAACCCACAAAAATTAATTTCCTGTCACTTGATTTTCTTGTATAAATATTTACAGGAAATTAAATGTCTACAGCAAGAGCTAAACATTGATCCAGATTTCAGGAACTTCGAAATGGTTAATCGGTAAACTGCTGAACTAAATTTGTGTGTGTGTGTGTGTGTGTGTGTTTGTGGGTGTGGGTGTGGGTGTCTGTGTCTGTGTCTGTGTGTGTGTGTCTGTGTGGGTGTGGGTGTCTGTGTCTGTGTCTGTGTGTGTGTCTGTGTTTTTGTGTTTGTGGGTGTGGGTGTCTGTGTGTGTGTGTGTGTGGTGTGAGTGTGTGGGAGTGTGTGAGTGAGTGTGTGTGTGTGTGCATGCGTGTATGTGTGTGTGTGTGTGTGTGTGTAGTGTGTGTGTCTGTGTGTGTGTGTGTGTGTGTGTGTGTGTGTGTGCTTGCGTGTGTGCAGGCTGCAAAATGACCGGGTTCGCATCGCAAAAAGCGATGCAAAATCTTGCGATCGCGATGCAATATTGTAACAATGACTAGCAGTTTGCGATGCATGTTTTTTGTAACCAAATTGATCTTTGAATTGAGATCGCGGGAGAAGAACGCACTTAGGGGTGTAGCCAAGGTAACGGATTCGCCAATGATAAACATTTAAAAAATTTATCTCGGTGTACAACCTTCTCGCGTGTGTTAGTATTTCAAATAGAAAATACTGTCGGAATACGCGGAGTATGTTTGACGTTTTAACAAGAACAGTGACGTAAAGTACTAGTTGCTACGTCATCGTGGTAACCTAATTTGCAAGCAGATATGACCTTGTACACTGAACTTGTAGCCTACCGTGCATGCAGATATATTATGTTCACAAATTAAATATACCGCGAAAATTGCGAACATGCTGATAGCTCCGCAAATTTAATTACGCGTTAACTTATTTCCAATTTAACTTTGCATAATGCCTATAGATACAAAACACATAGCGTATCGAAAGCACTTTATTTTTATCGTCAAATTACCTGCCACGTAGTTTTATACTACAAGTGACACTCGGTGCTATGCATGATCGTCAAATTACCTGCCACGTGGTTTTATACTACAAGTGACACTCGGGGCTATGCATGATCGTCAAATTACCTGCCACGTGGTTTTATACTACAAGTGACACTCGGGGCTATGCATGATCGTCAAATTACCTGCCACGTGGTTTTATAATACAAGTGACACTCGGGGCTATGCATGATCGTCAAATTACCTGCCACATGGTTTTATACTACAAGTGACACTCGGTGCTATGCATGATCTGCATTCAGCGATAGCCAGTAGTCAAAATGTCTGATAATTATTTTGACCGGTTGTCGAAGTGGTCGTTCGGTTTAACACTCTGGCAAACATTAGCGACAAACGGCTGGCTGAACTCACGTCTGGTATCTCGTGACTATGAGATATCAGTTTGTTGTTTTTACACTGATTATTCTTATATTCGATACATACTTGTGGCTTTCGTTATTTGTAAACCTGAATGCAACCTATGAATACTACTAATAAATAGTATTTGGTCTAGTTTGTGATTTTTCAAGTTTTCTGCATCATGTATTATCAGACATACATGCGGACAAGACTAACGGCACGCGGACCGCATGGCGAGAATCTCTCGAGTATAATTATATCGTACGTAAAACTGTCATTGAAAGGAGTTCAGTTGATATTAGTCGTTTTTATTTTATTATTGGCAAAAACTATCGTGAAAATGTAAAATGAAAGCTTGATCGCTTGATTGCTTATACATACGGTATTATCGACTAATTAACAGCTTGGCGTTTTTAATTTTGAACTGCCTCGGCAAATAATATTCCGGTAAAATACGTATATATATCGTTTAAGAATTGTCAATTTTCATAACAAAAATGAACACCGAATACGTTGGAATGATCAGCCAAATGAGGAATTTTTCTCGGGCTTCAATCGCACTTTGGATCAGACATACAAATCAACTCAGGAAAGAGTAAAAAATCACTTTGAACAAGTTAGATGACCAAGCTGCTTAGCATAACCATTGAGAAATATTATTCAGAAATATGTTGTACTATAAAACTTAAACCCTGACATTTCTATGCTATTTTCTATATAGCTAAAAAACAAACAAAGTGAGATTCTCTGGGTGTGTGTGTGGAGGGGGAGGGGGGGAAGCAACTGCCCCCCTTGACCTCCGGAGGATACGGCCTTGTAAACAAGTGACAGTGATGACCCTTCACATGTACTGTTCTGTACTTGTTTTATTTTGGGGTAAGCAGCCCACAATACAGATACATGTATAAGAAATATGCAATTTTATTGCAAAGAATGTGTTTTATTCGTGTTTACTCATTTTATTATAGTGCTAATCAAATTCCAATAGTTGCTAATCAATTCTCCATCCAGTAGGAAAAACTGCTAATCAAAATTTTAAAAACAAATTGCACCCTGGTGTGTCTGTGTGTGTGTGTGTGTGTGTCTGTGTCTGTGTGTGTGTGAGAGAGTGTGTGTGTGTGTGGGCGCGCGTGTGTGTGTGTGTGTGTGTGTGTGTGTGTGTGTGTGGCTGTGGTGTGAGTGCGTGTATGTGCATGCGTGTGTGTGTGCGTGAGAGAGTGTGTGTCCGTGTGAGAGTGTGTGTGTGAGAGTGTGCGTGTGTGTGTGTGTGTGCATGCGTGTCTGTGTGTGTGTGTGCGTGCGTGTGTGTGTCATTCATGCTTAGTGTATATATGGCATTTGGATTTTGATGGGGGCAGGATATAGCCCATTGGTAAAGCACTCGTTTGATGCATGGTCGGTCTTGGATCGATCCCTGTTGGTGGGCCTATTGAGCTATTTCTTGTTATGATCTATCTGAACTGTTCTAGTCCTATTGACCAGCAGTATAGAGACATACATGATCTAACTGAACTGTTCTAGTCCTATTAACCAGCAGTATGGAGATATACATGATCTAACTGAACTGTTCTAGTCCTATTGACCAGCAGTATGGAGATATACATGATCTAACTGAACTGTTCTAGTCCTATTGACCAGCAGTATGGAGATATACATGATCTAACTGAACTGTTCTAGTCGTCCTATTAACCAGCAGTATGGAGACAAACATGATCTAACTGTACTCAGCAGTATGGAGACATACATGATCTAACTGAACTGTTCTAGTTGTCCTATTAACCAGTGGTATGGAGACATACATGGTCTAACTGAACTGTTCTAGTCCTATTAACCAGCAGTATGGAGACATACATGATCTAACTGAACTCAGCAGTATGGAGACATACATGATCTAACTGAACTGTTCTAGTTGTTCTATTAACCAGCAGTATAGAGACATACATGATCTAACTGAACTGTTCTAGTTGTCCTATTAACCAGTGGTATGGAGACATACATGATCTAACTGAACTGTTCTAGTTGTCCTATTAACCAGCAGCATGGAGACATGCATGATCTAACTGAACTGTTCTAGTCCTGTTAACCAGCAGTATGGAGACATACATGATCTAACTGAACTGTTCTTGTCCTATTAACCAGCAGTATGGAGACATACATGATCTAACTGAACTGTTCTTGTCATCCTATTAACCAACAGTATGGAGACATACCTGATCTAACTGAATTGTTCTTGTCATCCTATTAACCAGCAGTATGGAGACATACATGATCTAACTGAACTGTTCTAGTCATCCTATTAATCAGCAGTATGGAGACATACATGATCTAACTAAACTGTTCTAGTTGTCCTATTAACCAGCAGTATGGAGACATACATGATCTAACTGAAGTCAGCAGTATGGAGACATACATGATCTAACTAAGCTGTTCTAGTTGTCCTATTAACCAGCAGTATGGAGACATACATGATCTAACTGAACTGTTCTAGTCCTATTGACCAGCAGTATGGAGACATACATGATCTAACTGAACTGTTCTTATCCTATTAACCAGCAGTATGGAGACATACATGATCTAACTGAACTGTTCTAGTCGTCCTATTAATCAGCAGTATGGAGACATACATGATCTAACTGAACTGTTCTAGTTGTCCTATTAACCAGTAGTATGGATACATACATGATCTAACTGAAGTCAGCAGTATGGAGACATACATGATCTAACTGAACTGTTCTAGTCGTCCTATTAACCAGCAGTATGGAGACGTACATGATCTAACTGAACTGTTCTAGTCGTCCTATTAACCAGCAGTATGGAGACATACATGATCTAACTGAACTGTTCTTGTCATCCTATTAACCAGCAGTATGGAAACATACATGATCTAACTGAACTGTTCTAGTCCTGCTGACAAGCAGTATAGAGACATACATGATCTAACTGAACTGTTGTAGTTGTCCTATTAACTAGCAGTATGGAGACATACATGATCTAACTGAACTGTTCTAGTCCTGTTAACCAGCAGTATGGAGACATGCGTGATCTAACTGAACTGTTCTAGTTGTCCTATTAACCAGCAGTATGGAGACATACATGATCTAACTGAACTGTTCTTGTCATCTTATTAATCAGCAGTATGGAGACATACATGATCTAACTGAACTGTTCTTGTCATCCTATTAACCAGCAGTATGGAGACATACCTGATCTAACTGAACTGTTCTTGTCATCCTATTAACCAGCAGTATGGAGACGTACATGATCTAACTGAACTGTTCTAGTCGTCCTATTAACCAGCAGTATGGAGACGTACATGATCTAACTGAACTGTTCTAGTCGTCCTATTAACCAGCAGTATGGAGACATACATGATCTAACTGAACTGTTCTTGTCATCCTATTAACCAGCAGTATGGAAACATACATGATCTAACTGAACTGTTCTAGTTGTCCTATTAACCAGCAGTATGGAGACATACATGATCTAACTGAACTGTTCTAGTCCTATTAACCAGCAGTATGGAGACATACATGATCTAACTGAACTGTTCTAGTTGTCCTATTAACCAGCAGTATGGAGACATACATGATCTAACTGAACTGTTCTAGTCCTATTAACCAGCAGTATGGAGACATACATGATCTAACTGAACTGTTCTAGTCCTGTTAACAAGCAGTATAGAGACATACATGATCTAACTGAACTGTTCTAGTTGTCCTATTAAGTAGCAGTATGGAGACATACATGATCTAACTGAACTGTTCTAGTCCTGTTAACCAGCAGTATGGAGACATACGTGATCTAACTGAACTGTTCTAGTCGTCCTATTAACCAGCAGTATGGAGACATACCTGATCTAACTGAACTGTTCTAGTCCTATTAACCAGCAGTATGGAGACATACCTGATCTAACTGAACTGTTCTAGTCATCCTATTAACCAGCAGTATGGAGACATACATGGTCTAACTGAACTGTTCTAGTCCTATTAACCAGCAGTATGGAGACATACATGATCTAACTGAACTGGTCTAGTCGTCCTATTAACCAGCAGTATGGAGACATACATGATCTAACTGAACTGTTCTAGTCCTATTAACCAGCAGTATGGAAACATACATGATCTAACTGAACTGTTCTGGTCGTCCTATTAACCAGCGGTATGGAGACATACCTGATCTAACTGAACTGTTCTAATCCTATTAACCAGCAGTATGGAGACATACCTGATCTAACTGAACTGTTCTAGTCCTATTAACCAGCAGTATGGAGATATACATGATCTAACTGAACTGTTCTAGTCCTATTAACCAGCAGTATGGAGACATACATGATCTAACTGAACTGTTCTAGTCGTCCTATTAACCAGCAGTATGGATACATACATGATCTAACTGAACTGTTCTAGTCCTATTAACCAGCAGTATGGAAACATACATGATCTAACTGAACTGTTCTGGTCGTCCTATTAACCAGCGGTATGGAGACATACCTGATCTAACTGAACTGTTCTAATCCTATTAACCAGCAGTATGGAGACATACCTGATCTAACTGAACTGTTCTAGTCCTATTAACCAGCAGTATGGCTGATCTAACTGAACTGTTCTAGTCCTATTAACCAGCAGTATGGAGACATACATGATCTAACTGAACTGTTCTAGTCGTCCTATTAACCAGCAGTATGGATACATACATGATCTAACTGAACTGTTCTAGTCCTATTAACCAGCAGTATGGAAACATACATGATCTAACTGAACTGTTCTGGTCGTCCTATTAACCAGCGGTATGGAGACATACCTGATCTAACTGAACTGTTCTAATCCTATTAACCAGCAGTATGGAGACATACCTGATCTAACTGAACTGTTCTAGTCCTATTAACCAGCAGTATGGAGATATACATGATCTAACTGAACTGTTCTAGTCCTATTAACCAGCAGTATGGAGACATACATGATCTAACTGAACTGTTCTAGTCGTCCTATTAACCAGCAGTATGGATACATACATGATCTAACTGAACTGTTCTAGTCCTATTAACCAGCAGTATGGAAACATACATGATCTAACTGAACTGTTCTGGTCGTCCTATTAACCAGCGGTATGGAGACATACCTGATCTAACTGAACTGTTCTAATCCTATTAACCAGCAGTATGGAGACATACCTGATCTAACTGAACTGTTCCAGTCCTATTAACCAGCAGTATGGAGATATACATGATCTAACTGAACTGTTCTAGTCCTATTAACCAGCAGTATGGAGACATACATGATCTAACTGAACTGTTCTAGTTGTCCTATTAACCAGCAGTATGGAGACATACATGATCTAACTGAACTGTTCTAGTCCTATTAACCAGCAGTATGGAAACATACATGATCTAACTGAACTGTTCTGGCCGTCCTATTAACCAGCAGTATGGAGACATACCTGATCTAACTGAACTGTTCTAGTCGTCCTATTAACCAGCAGTATGGAGACATACATGATCTAACTGAACTGTTCTAGTCCTGCTGACAAGCAGTATAGAGACATACATGATCTAACTGAACTGTTCTAGTTGTCCTATTAACTAGCAGTATGGAGACATACATGATCTAACTGAACTGTTCTAGTCCTGTTAACCAGCAGTATGGAGACATGCGTGATCTAACTGAACTGTTCTAGTTGTCCTATTAACCAGCAGTATGGAGACATACATGATCTAACTGAACTGTTCTTGTCATCTTATTAATCAGCAGTATGGAGACATACATGATCTAACTGAACTGTTCTTGTCATCCTATTAACCAGCAGTATGGAGACATACCTGATCTAACTGAACTGTTCTAGTCGTCCTATTAACCAGCAGTATGGACACGTACATGATCTAACTGAACTGTTCTAGTCGTCCTATTAACCAGCAGTATGGAGACATACATGATCTAACTGAACTGTTCTTGTCATCCTATTAACCAGCAGTATGGAAACATACATGATCTAACTGAACTGTTCTAGTTGTCCTATTAACCAGCAGTATGGAGACATACATGATCTAACTGAACTGTTCTAGTCCTATTAACCAGCAGTATGGAGACATACATGATCTAACTGAACTGTTCTAGTTGTCCTATTAACCAGCAGTATGGAGACATACATGATCTAACTGAACTGTTCTAGTCCTATTAACCAGCAGTATGGAGACATACATGATCTAACTGAACTGTTCTAGTCCTGTTAACAAGCAGTATAGAGACATACATGATCTAACTGAACTGTTCTAGTTGTCCTATTAACTAGCAGTATGGAGACATACATGATCTAACTGAACTGTTCTAGTCCTGTTAACCAGCAGTATTGAGACATACGTGATCTAACTGAACTGTTCTAGTCGTCCTATTAACCAGCAGTATGGAGACATACCTGATCTAACTGAACTGTTCTAGTCCTATTAACCAGCAGTATGGAGACATACCTGATCTAACTGAACTGTTCTAGTCATCCTATTAACCAGCAGTATGAAGACATACATGGTCTAACTGAACTGTTCTAGTCCTATTAACCAGCAGTATGGAGACATACATGATCTAACTGAACTGTTCTAGTCGTCCTATTAACCAGCAGTATGGAGACATACATGATCTAACTGAACTGTTCTAGTCCTATTAACCAGCAGTATGGAAACATACATGATCTAACTGAACTGTTCTGGTCGTCCTATTAACCAGCGGTATGGAGACATACCTGATCTAACTGAACTGTTCTAATCCTATTAACCAGCAGTATGGAGACATACCTGATCTAACTGAACTGTTCTAGTCCTATTAACCAGCAGTATGGAGATATACATGATCTAACTGAACTGTTCTAGTCCTATTAACCAGCAGTATGGAGACATACATGATCTAACTGAACTGTTCTAGTCGTCCTATTAACCAGCAGTATGGATACATACATGATCTAACTGAACTGTTCTAGTCCTATTAACCAGCAGTATGGAAACATACATGATCTAACTGAACTGTTCTGGTCGTCCTATTAACCAGCGGTATGGAGACATACCTGATCTAACTGAACTGTTCTAATCCTATTAACCAGCAGTATGGAGACATACCTGATCTAACTGAACTGTTCCAGTCCTATTAACCAGCAGTATGGAGATATACATGATCTAACTGAACTGTTCTAGTCCTATTAACCAGCAGTATGGAGACATACATGATCTAACTGAACTGTTCTAGTTGTCCTATTAACCAGCAGTATGGAGACATACATGATCTAACTGAACTGTTCTAGTCCTATTAACCAGCAGTATGGAAACATACATGATCTAACTGAACTGTTCTGGCCGTCCTGTTAACCAGCAGTATGGAGACATACCTGATCTAACTGAACTGTTCTAATCCTATTAACCAGCAGTATGGAGACATACATGATCTAACTGAACTGTTCTAGTCCTATTAACCAGCAGTATCGAGATATACATGATCTAACTGAACTGTTCTGGTCATCCTATTAACCAACAGTATGGAGACATACATGATCTAACTGAACTGTTCTAGTTGTCCTATTATTCAGCAGTATGGAGACATAAATGATCTAACGGAACTGTTCTAGTTGTCCTATTAACCAGCAGTATGAAGGCATACATGATCTAAGTGAACTGTTATAGTCCTGTTAACCAGCAGTATGGAGACATACATGATCTAACTGAACTGTTCTAGTTGTCCTGTTGGTGAGGAATATATAAAAGATCCCTTGCTACTAATTGTTTTATGAAAAGAGTAGCAGGTTTCCTCTGAAGACTGTCAGCATTATCAAATGTTTGACATCCAGTAGACGATGATTAATAAAGCAATGGGCTCTAGTGGTCTCGTTAAAAAAACTGTAATTTTATTTCTAGTTGTAGCCCAAGTGATGAAATGATTAATTTGAATTTGATCGTATTCCTGAGGAAGTGATGTTCAGTTGTTGTGTGAGTAGATCCTTGTGATCATCCCTGTAGAAGATGAGCTAACACAGTTGCTGGCTCGAGGTCACTGCAGCATTGTTGATTGTTGTCAGATGGGCACAGGAATTGCTGATCTCCATCTAACTGGCCACTCTGCATCCACTTGATGACTAAATACTGATATTAGCTTGATTGATGGAACTTGTTAATGTCGGCTGTATCCATGTCTGATAGTGTGTGTAATGGTGAATGATTTTCAGCCCCTTCAGTATTATTTTCTGTAATGCTGCTTTTCTGCAAATTAAACTCTACGAAATAACATTATAATTTATACTGCTTAGGCCACCTTAAACAAATTGATGTTTCATGTAAATCAGCACAAGTTAATTGGGTTTTTTTTCGCAGTCATAATTTTGTCCACTTTTTTAATATAATATTGAACAATTATTTTTTAAAAATAAAACAACCAGTGCACTGACTGACTACTGAAATGGTGGGTAAGGTTAGACTGAAGTAGTGTTTTTGTAAGAATGGTATTATTAATAAGTCATTGCATGGATTAGTGCAAACAAAGATTTCATGCATCGGTCTGATGGATCAAGCGGCTAAAGAACACAAATCAAAGTCTTTCTTGTTAAACCTCTTTATGCATGTAACTCACAAGTCTCAGATATCCTTAATAGACCGGTACCTGTTAAACAAGGTTTCATGGTCGCATTTATATATGTTTGTTTGACTGGGTATACACAAGTGCATGTACACATACAGATCTAACATTTCAAAAACTCTTTAAAATCATTTAAGTCGTCAGGTGTGAACTTGTTATTGTAAATGGCCTGTCGAGATCAGAGAAGAATGTCCCTAAGTATTTCCTCACATTTGGTTGTTTCTGGTCTCATTAGATACTGCCATCTTTTTCTTGTGACATAATACACCTGTGGGAGAGGGTTTTCGTTGGACAGTCAACAGCAAAACTTAATATTATTTTGCAAAATGTAGGCCTGATATGGCTTGTAAGGGCACAAAGTTAGAAACATTTTCATTTGCTGTCTAATACATTCTGTCTATTTTAATTATTACAACCTTTCAAAGTCTTTGAGTCATTGTTCGTCTTCTTCAGAATTGAAAACAAACAAATCAACATGCTTGTCATACAAATTGATTCCATAAACTCTCGTACAAAGTCATCCCATAAACATCGAAAGCCATTATGTTTTGTAGAGTAACCCAGCAAATGAATTCCATCAAAAAGAACTATTACACACAGATACACACACAAATATTTTCAAGTTGACTGACACTAACAAAATGATTGAGAAAAAACATGGGAAGATATTGGGTGTAATTCAGTTTTTGTTGCCAGCGATATTAAATCATGTGCTCCCCGATTGATGAGGTTGTCTCAAGGTTTTGATTTGTGCCCCGTCAATGCCGCGTACATGATGTGGCAGATTTCAATTACGGTGTGGCTGCTCAGTCATGTGGACAATACGAAGCTGTTACATGACCGGGTTAATTGAATCATGTCTCTCTAGATGCCAGGTTTCTTGCTTCCTTGACACCCAGATCTGTTGCAACCACACATCATATAAACTAGCTGTTTTCTGGCAGTGAAAGATTGACTTGTTATTGTGATCTGTTCTTGAAGTCACTGCACAACTGATGCTGTTATTTGAATATGAGTACAGTGGTAGAGCGCTCATTGGAGGCATGATGGGTCACAGGATCTAGTGTTATCAATGGACTTATATGCTACTATTATAAACTGGGGAGTAATTCATTTAACCTGAGGCATGATAGGTCATTAGATCTATTGACCTCACTGGACTTGCATGCTGCTACTATACACAGGGACATGATTCCATTAACCTGAGGCATGATAGGTCATTAGATCTATTGACCTTACTGGACTTGCATGCTGCTACTATACACAGGGACATGATTCCATTAACCTGAGGCATGATGGGTCGTTAGATCTATTGACCTCGATGGTTCACATGATGTTACTATACACTGGGACATGAGTCCATTAACCTGAAGCATGATAGGTCATAAGGTCTATTGACCTCACTGGACTTGCATGCTGCTACTGTACACAGGGATATGATACAGCTTGGTAATGGCGCTCTCAATAGTGGAACGCTCACCTGAGACATGAGGGATTGCAGGATCGATTGCCCTCAGTTCATTCCCAAACTATTACTATTACTAGAAGTACAATACTCAGGGACATGATTCAGATCAGTGGTGAAGCACTCACCTGACACATGAGGGACTGCAGGATCGATTGTCCTCCGTGGACTCACATGTTACTATTACTAGAAATACTGTACACAGGGAACATGATTCAAATCAGTAGTGAAGCACTCACCTGGCTGAGGCATGATGGGTTGCCGGATCGATTGCCCTTGGAGACTCCTGAATCACATTCTACTAAACTGAAAGACATGATTCAGCTCATTGGTAGAACACTCACTTGATGTGTGATGGGTCTTGGGATCAATCTCCCTCATGCAGTGCACTCAGGTTTCCCTCTCACATTCTCATATTTCAGGCCCCACGACTGGTACATCAAACACAAATATTCCTTTCCTATGAGTATGCAGTATGAGTCCAGTCTGATAACATTAGTACATTCTTATTGGAGATGCTGTCGGCTTCTGTCGATCTAGTCTCCCTGCTCCTGTCGGTCTAGTCTCTCTGCTCCTGTCGGTCTAGTCTCCCTGCTCCTGTCGGTCTAGTCTCCCTGCTCCTGTCGCCCTGCTCCTGTCGGTCTAGTCTCCCTGCTCCTGTTGGTCTAATCTCCCTGCTCCTGTCATTCTAGTCTCCCTGCTGCTAGTCTCCCTGCTCCTGTCAGTCTAGTCTCCCTGCTCCTGTCGGTCTAGTCTCCCTGCTCCTAGTCTCCATGCTCCTGTCAGTCTAGTCTCCCTGCTCCTGTCGGTCTAGTCTCCCTGCTCCTGTCGGTCTAGTCTCCCTGCTCCTGTCGGTCTAGTCTCCCTGCTCCTGTCGGTCTACTCCTGTCGGTCTAGTCTCCCTGCTCCTGTCAGTCTAGTCTCCCTGCTCCTAGTCTCCCTGCTCTTGTCTCCCTGCTCCTGTCGGTCTAGTTTCCCTGCTCCTGTCGGTCTAGTCTCCCTGCTCCTAGTCTCCCTGCTCCTGTCGGTCTAGTCTCCCTGCTCCTAGTCTCCCTGCTCCTGTCGGTCTAGTCTCCCTGCTCCTAGTCTCCCTGCTCCTGTCAGTCTAGTCTCCCTGCTCCTGTCATTCTAGTCTCCCTGCTCCTGTCAGTCTAGTCTCCCTGTTCCTAGTCTCCCTGCTCCTGTCAGTCTAGTCTCCCTGCTCCTGTCGGGCTAGTCTCCCTGCTCCTGTCATTCTAGTCTCCCTGCTCCTGTCGGTCTAGTCTCCCTGCTCCTGTCATTCTAGTCTCCCTGCTCCTGTCGGTCTAGTCTCCCTGCTCCTAGTCTCCATGCTCCTGTCGGTCTAGTCTCCCTGCTCCTAGTCTCCATGCTCCTGTCAGTCTAGTCTCCCTGCTCCTGTCGGTCTAGTCTCCCTGCTCCTGTCAGTCTAGTCTCCCTGCTCCTAGTCTCCCTGCTCCTGTCGGTCTAGTCTCCCTGCTCCTAGTCTCCCTGCTCCTGTCGGTCTAGTCTCCCTGCTCCTAGTCTCCGTGATCCTGTCGGCCTAGTCTCCCTGCTCCTGTCGGCCTAGTCTCCCTGCTCCTGTCGGTCTAGTCTCCCTGCTCCTGTCACTTACTAAACTCATTACAGCAAGCTGACATGAAAACATCACCCTGATTAGCCTTGTTATGCCAGCTAGATTAAGTCAGAAACATGGCAGGATGGGACCCAACCACAGTAAAGGAATTAATTGCTTAATTAGATGTCAGCACATTGCTAAAGGCAGACATTTTGTTTAATAGATATAATTTTTAATAACACCCCAGACATTATATTTAACAGTAATAATACCCCAGAATATTGTTTAAAGGAAGGGACAATTAAAGCATTTGGCCTGGTATGCATATTCAATGATATATAATGCACATTATTGCTTAATATCAACAAGTATAATCGTATAGTTAATTAATAAAACGGTTAATGTGACGGCTATTATATATAACGGGTGCAGCCATTTTGTACCATCCCAGTGAATACGCCCTCTGGCGAGTTGGTGGTTATGTAATACCTAACGTGTCATGTCAGGAATTAGTCTTCGAAATGAAGAAACAAAACATACCTGATTTTTGCAGATGCATCGCAATGTTTTGTAATAATATCCATCCCAGTAAGCCGGCAACAAATCGTAATGGACATTATCACTTTACTACTGTAAGTAATTCTGTAAAACCCTTGATTAAGTAGACTTTCCCATCTAAAATCACAAAACTGACCAATTACATCATCCCAAAGAAAAGAAAATTATCACTTAGGTATTGTGAGTGGTCGTTTTTGCTCGAACGTACCCTACCAATAGGCCTAATAATATGAATTTTTTCTTTGGATTTTTTTTAAAAAGAAAAATACTATAACTCCATTTCGTTCTATTGATGCAAATTGAAATATATTTAGTTAAATAGTTTATTATACTATCAAGTCATTTATGTTGTTTTACAAGTCAGGTTGATGAAAGCGAAACACCTTGTAAATTAGAGCGTTTGTTTACATTGTGCATAGAGGAGATGGACGGAGCTGACGTCACTTCGCCCCAAGCTATACCACCGGACGCCACAAGAACGAAACAAAATGGCTGCCCCCAGTTTGCAGGAATAATCCTGGTTTTTTATTAACTCTAAAATTATGCATTTTTCATTTGTTAAAATGTCAGTATGTGTTGATAGCATACAAATTCAGTCAGACCTGTTTTCTTTTTCCATTTAATTATTTAATTACTGCTACACACTGTGGATTGTTGTAATTGATGAATGTATAAATGTCAAAGCTTAGCCTACCCAGAGGAAATCAGATTCATTCCACAGTATGAAGACTACTTTTTTTATTTCATTAAGCTTATTAGTTTAAAATAACCCTTTTATAGAACAGTAATCATTTACTGTGGCCACTTGAAGACTACTTCACGTTGCATGTGGTGCAGCCCTTTCTTACTGTAGAAATCACATTTCTAATTTTACTTCCTTGTAGTAGAACAAGAAAATAAATAAACATTTATAATCACACAAGAACAACACGAGTATATCTTCATATATTTATTCTTTGGCACAAACGGGGTGCAGTTATAGTTGCTATGAGTTTTACTGTGGGATTCATGAATCTGTCACATAATGCTTGAACGGAAACGTAAAGAGAACTACTGATACCATATAAAAGTTTAAAAAATGGGTTTAGAAGTTGATAGAAATATATGACTGCAAGATCAGTCACATGAGTGACCTCAGCCGACAGTGTCTTTAATTGTTTTCTGCAAGATCCATTGCTAGGCAACTTCAGCCGACAGTTTAGTTAACCTGCAAGATCAGTCACGAGAGTGACCTCAGCCGACAGTGTAATTGTTTACGAATTGCAAGATCCGTCATGGCATGACTTCAGCTGGCAGTGTGTGTTACCCTGGGAAGAGCCCAGCCTGATAGGTTTGGTGGTCCGCTAACCAGTTACGATCCACATTACTTTTCCTAATACCTACATACTAATTATAACTGAGCTACATTTTAACTCAACATCTGTACTTATAATAACTAATAACTACATGTATATAGAAACATTTATAAACATACACACATACATATGTATAACCATATAGAAACTACCAACAAAATATATCTATCCATATAATATATACATGTAAGATGGAAGATATTCTTGGGGGCAAGTGAAAGCTCCAAAATTTGAGGCTGTATGCAGCTGAAAGTCCCCAAGATGTTTAAATGTAAGTAGTACTAGTATATACCTGTAGGTATGTGTATTAACAATGAAACCTGAACAGTTGTCTTGCTAATACAGTATTTTAATTACTAGCTGGGGTAACCCTGCACATTGCCAATTGCGCTTGTTTGATAGTTTCGCTAGCAACCCGAATATAACGTGTGTATGCTGAAGATGCCCATCTACCAAGAGTTTGAATTAAATGGTCTTGGACTGAACCTTTGGCTGCCGAAGAGGCAGCTCCTATGCGAAAGGAATGGCCATTAAAATTGGATGTGTTTAATCCTAACTTATACAACAGTTCTTTAAGTTTTTCTACAAAGAAAGCCCTTGTTAGTGGTTTGCCTTCTGAGGTGACGAACAAAGATGTGTGTCGGCATGACATGGAACATCGATACTGCAAATATCGTTGCATTGTTGCCACTGGTCAAATATGGAGATTTTAACTCCCTGCCTAAAGGGGTCAGTTTTTGATGCTTTCAATGTAAGTACCATTGATGATGTTCTTGCATCAAAGGTTACATCTTGTATAGACAAATCATTATCTGGGTTGTAAATACCACCTACTGTAAATTCTCCACAACGGAGAAAACCCAAAAAGGCGGTAATACATGCTGTTTGCATCAGCAGATCTACAAAACTAGAAAAACAACCATGTTGAAGTTTTTCCACCATCTGATATAAAATATCAGAGGTAATTGCTTGTCTCTTCTGCTGAACATTATGAATTGAGCGTTTGGTTGCTCATAGTATCAAACCTAACTGTTCATATATGACCCCATTAGCTTGACACAGTGGGTTATGTAACCCTGCCCGCAAGTAGGAATATCTAATTCCAGCTAGGTATAATTTAATGGTAACATGCTGTATATTTAGTACTGTATGACAGTAGGTTACAAATATTAGAAGTGTGTTTTCCTCAACTGTAGGAAAGCCACATGTACCTCTACAAACACAAGGGAAATATCTGTTCATGAAACGCAAGAAACATTTTTGTCCAGTCCTGTATGCTCTTTGAGTTGATGCAGCAATGCATCCATTCCACAGTGTCTTGAGCTCTGCATTCAAAAAAGTGTCAATTCCTTGTAGGTTGGCACTTTGTGTGGAATGACATTTGCATTTGGAGCAAGCTGCCGGAATTTCTGAAAATTGAAACGAGACAAAGCATCAGAAATTTGATTTGTTTTTCCTGGCAAATGCTTGGCTGAAATTACACAATTGTTTTTCATGGCACATAATGTTAGTCGCCGCATGAATTTATTAATGTGAGCACATCTTGACCGTCCTTTGTTTACTATTTGTACTGTCGCCTCGTTGTTACAGTGAAACAAAATGCGTTTTTTGACCCATGAGTGACCCCACAATACCATTGCCACCACAATAGGGTATAGTTCTAACAAAGCCATAGACTTGTCCTTGGCCGTGGATATTTCTTGTGGCCATGTGTCGCTGAACCAACTGCCATCATAGTAGCCACCAAACCCCAGTGTACTTGAAGCATCTGTGAATAGCTGCATGTCATAGTCACAAGTATACCACTGATCAGAAAACATGGAGCACCCATTCCAGTTTGCCAGAAAGTGTAACCACAGTTTTAGTTCTTTTTTGCAATCACTGTTGAGAGTCACAAAATGATGTTGTTCTTTAACTGATTTGCAGAGTAACAGAAGGCTGGAAACAAAAGATCTTCCTGGAACAATAACTCTGGAAGCAAAGTTCATGTGTCCTAACAATGATTGTAGCTGTCTTTTGGTTGATGATTTTCTATTTAAGAATTCCTGAATTACTTCAGTGATCCTGACTATCTTTTCCCTTGGGAGACGAGCTTCCAGTTTTTCTGAATCCAAAATGATCCCCAAATATTCCAAGCATGTTGTTGGGCCCGTAGTTTTGTGTGTTGCTAGTGGGACGCCTAGTTTTTTAAACAACATAGTCATTATAGCAAGTGTTCGTTCTGCACAAAAACTTGGTTTGTCTATTGTAAGAAAGTCATCTAGTAAATGATAGACGCATTTAACATTGTAATTTTCCTGAGCTATCCAACAAATAGCTACCGATAAATTGTCAAAATTTTTGGGACTAGAACGACACCCAAAAACGAGACGTGTGAAGAAAAAGAATTTGTTTTCCCATTCAATCCCCTGGAGATGCTACAATGATTGGTGAATTGGTATCTGCTTAAACGCATCTGCAATATCAAATATGCACATTAATGAGTCCTGCCCAAAGTTTTGGATTGTTCGGATTGCATCATCAATTTTTACATATGCCATAGAATATTTCCTTTTATCAATGAGCTCATTTAGACTATCCACTTCATCTATATGGGGTGCAGACATGTCTACTATAAGCCTTTTCTTTCCTGAATATTTTCCGGTAGCTATGCCGAGTGGACTGATCCTATAAACTGAAAAAGGTGGATGTGGAAATGGCCCAATAATAAAATCTTTCTCTGTCTCAATTTGTAAAAGTTTACTCACTGAGTCTGGGTCATGTCGGGCTGATAGATTGTTTTTACAATGGTAGGTGGTGTTTGGTTTATTGTCTATCCCTGTATAGAAACCACCCTTAAACCCTGTAATTAAGTTGTTCACAAAATTCCTGTCTGGATGGTGTACCAATTCTGCACTCATCTGGTCCACATTAATAGGCGACCTTTTAACAGTATCCCAGTCCAGATGTCAAACATTGTTTTGCGAACACTTAGTTTTGGAGTGATTTCCTTTACACGAAAGGCATGCATGTACAAAAACACATGATGTGCGAGAGCACCCTTTGTCTTCATTGAAATTGTTACATATTTGTTTATTTTGATGCATGATGATATGGTGTCCTCTGGCGTCTCTCTTTACTGCTCCATTAGCAAATTTCGAAGTACCATCTCGCCTGCCACACTGGTCTGTGGGATGTAGAGGGCTAGCACACTGACTGCAGCCAGGTTGTCTTCTTCCCGCTGTCAATGTGTTGAAAACACAGGATCACGAATGGACCAGTATATACTGATGTTGTAAACTTGCCACAATGTTCCTGCTCTGGTAGCAAAAGCCACATGGTACTCATAACCCACATTACTGCCAAACTGTGATGCTATTTCTACCACATCTTGCATATATGCGTGTAGTTCCTGTCTCTTTGTGGGTTCTTGTTTACATAATATGTCTGTATACTTTGAAAATGCCAATACAAATTCAGTTGACGATAGTGACCGGTTTATTTTAGAATTTGGTGCCCCTTTGATCGTTATGACATTGCCATCTGAGTCAGCTATCGTTCTGATAGTGTCAATAAATTCATGGGGTTGGAGTAGCAACAATGCCAAGTTTACGTACTTCCCGTCCAGAATTTGTTGTCGAATACTGGGGGCCACATTAACCACTCTCGGTAATTCATGGGACGCGATCCCCGGTCTTCTACCCAGTAATAAATGCATACCTGGCAACTGTCTGTTTTCTGGTTGTGGGAAGAGGCTTGCCGTCGGTTGCTGGTTTCTAGAAGCATTAACCCTCAGCTGTCCCTCGATGAAATTTTGAACAGTGGCCTGTAGATTTGTCACCTCTTGCCTCAGTAGGCCGATTTCCCCATTGACATCGTTTGGGCGGATGTTGTTGTCGGAAACCCCTGTTTGCGCAGGCGCGGGATCTGGACGTGTGTTACTGGGCACTGGCAGGATGGCGCACGGTAACACGGCTGGCATTTCTTCTGCTGAAGAAGTAGTGCCCGTCTGGGCACTCACCTCAAACAAATTGTCTGTTTCTTCATTCATATTAGGCCTGTTCGTGTCAGAAAATTCGCGTTCGTTTGATGACAAATTACACTGCACGAATTTAATTAGATCTCTCCGCGTTATTGACAGCGGGGTTTTTAGTTCCTTCTTCGCTAGAAAATCCCTTAGCTCGGTTGTTGTCCAATTTATAGGGTTGTCCTGATTTAGTTTTTCTTTATTCTTTCTCCCCTTTTTGGCGTCTGCAACCGTCTGACTGTTTGACACGTCGTCTTTTTCGAGGTTTGTTGCTCTTCGTCGTCTCGCAGAAGTTGGTTTTGGCGAAGGCGTTGTAGTTATTCTTTGCGAGCCGCCCCGTCTCGTAGGTCGTCCACGATTCATTTTATATTGAGTGTTAACTTAGCTGTATGGAACAGTTTGAACTTTTAACTTGAAATTAGAAATTTATAAAAACACTCTTACTATATGCATGACCATGAAGCACAGAATATGACAACTACTTGCAATCTGCGAAACTCTGGATATGAGCATGGGATACTTGTGCCTGATTGGCTGAGGTTGTGTGGCCCTGCATGTATATGTAAATATCGGCATATGTAGCTTCGGTAGGGAGCGCACAGAATAGGCATTCTCAAATCCGATTGGATAAGGTGGTTACTATGCAAAATTGATATAAATAACTGTGAAAGTAGCTCTCAAATAGGGATTCATTGTACATGTTTGAAAGGGGCCCTGTTCATGTGCATTATAAACTAAATTTGAAGAAAACTTGAGTTTAGATATAGGTGTTTGGAGTTACCTTATCACCACTGATAGGTGGTTGAAGCTGGTGATAGCGGACTGGATAAATTAGTATTACCAGTACATGACATACACACTGTATTTATCACGTTATGATATGAACTTCAGCAAAATAAATTGCTTCTGCCAGTCTACATCACTATCAAGTAAAATATTTTAATAAGCACAATCTGTGATGGCAATTTGCTGCGGTGAAAAAATGAACCATGCCTGGCTATTTTTAGTTTTCTTTTATGAAATTGAACATCTTGCGCATCAGATTTCTTCATTTTATTGAAAGTAAATAAATAATAAAGTTCTATATACTGCTACGTCATTGATTTGAAATTACATAGCTGTATAAATAATGAATATTGTAAGTTTAGAAAACTGAAAAAAACCCCAACATGGTTTATGATTCCTATACATATGTTAGATGTCTGTAATAGCTACTGATTAGAAGATTAACGTGCTGTTAAGCAAACAGTTCTTTCCTTGCCTAACAGCTGATGATTTTTTTTTTTTTTTAACGAGACCACTTTAGTACATTGATTAATTAATCATTGACTATTGGATGTCAAACATTTGGTAATTCTGACACGTAGTCATCAGAGAAAACCTGCTACATAGCACATACCACAGCCTTTGATATACCAGTCGTGGTGCACTGGCTGGAACAAGAAATAGCCCAATGGGTCCACCGATGGGGATCGATTCCAAACTGACCGCACATCAAGCGAGCACTCTACCACTGGGCTACGTCCCGCTCCTAACAGCCAATGAAAGCATACATTAACTGATTGTTGACTATAGCATTAGTATTACTTTTTTATTTGTTTTATGCAGTATGGTTGTAAGAAAGTTTGTTTTGTGACACCCCAGCACATTGACAGCCATCAAATGTTAAACATTTAATAATTCACACATTATGCAGAGCTTTTGAACATACAACCAAATTTAATAGACTGTGTTTTGATTTTGATTTTCCATGAGTATCTTCAGTTGTGTTGACTTATCAGTCAGTTGACATACTTGTAATATGTGCTTATATTATCCACATGGTTCAACATAACAGATTTAATAATTCCATACGATATACTAACAAGAGTAATGATCAAAGCGACGTCATAACATGACGTTGAATTCCCAGTCCTAGCTCAGACTGTGCATGTGAAATATGACATCATTTCATCGACTTCCTGTTGTAGTTGAAACATTTTGAGACAGTCCTTGTTATGCATAGAAAATTAACAATAATGATAAGGATAATAATAAAATTATTACACTGAGTCTTGCGTGTGAGTTGTACTGATTTTATGAAAAACTTGTGTCATGATTCATGTGTTACCCTGGCTCTAGCTCGGGCAATACAAGAATCCTGACATGGTTTTATAAAATCAGTATGACATACAAGCACATATTTTTATCTATGTATTCACTGCAAGTCCTATCCTTTTTAGGTGCTTCTTTAGGCCACAATGTCCAGTACGAAGGCGGAAGATTAAAGTTTGTTCTTTTTTGTCTAGTTGGTTAATGCTGTCAAATAAGAAGGATACTAACTTTTTGTGTAATAATGGATCTAATATATACCAAATACGACGTTCGATAAAAATATTCTAGGCCTTACGACCTTCACACGAAAATACGGAAGATAACTCTCATGTCTTAATTATGCATTCGGCAATTATCACTTTGCAAATAAACTGACAAAGTTACTTCATGGATGTCGAATACCAATCAATACATCCAAGATATTCCAAAAAGTAGGTACTGTAAACAATTTATTATTGAACTAATTTGCACTTCTTAGCAAAGAAGATTTTAATAATAAAGGGTTACCTACAACTACTGTAAGGTTACTTTGTGGCACGGCTGTAAAGTTTACGGTGCCAGTTGTAAAACTCACCTTAAGTCACTGCAATTAACCTTAGCTACAATTGTTCATGGAATGGGGCCCAGGGCAGTAAGGAAGTCCGTTTTCTGCTAGATCTAATAAACATGTGCCAATTAAGCAGCTAAGCAGTCTAATGTGATGAGAATGATTCAACACAAATTATGTAGGCTGCATGTTTCGTTATTGTAATTACTAGTAGTCTATGTCTGCAGTGTTGTTTATGTAGCGACAACAGCTGACGTTCATCAGTCGGCAACACCCAGCTGATTGGTGGGGAAGATAGTGTGCATTGTATCATGCTTGGAAGATAATCCAATTTCGTACATGTCATATAGATTATGCATTCCAAGATAAGTGTACTCAGCAATGCAAACATTATCTCACTTAAAGTGTTAACAGTTTTGTTACATGGAAAGTAATGAGAGAGCACTCCAATGTAAATAATACAGTCAAACCTTTCAATAACTGAAACTTCAGTCTGTTGGAAAGATAGCATTCCAGTGTAAAAATAGTCAAACTTCAATAACTGGAATGTCGGTCTGTTGAAAATGTAGCATTCCAGTGTAAAAATAGTCAAACTTCAATAACTGGAATGTCGGTCTGTTGAAAATGTAGCATTCCAGTGTAAAAATAGTCAAACTTCAATAACTGGAATGTCGGTCTATTGAAAAGATAGCATTCCAGTGTAAAAATAGTCAAACTTCAATAACTGGAATGTCGGTCTGTTAAAAAGATAGCATTCCAGTGTAAAAATAGTCAAACTTCAATAACTGAAACTTTGATCTCTTGAAAATGTAGCATTCCAGTGTAACATTTCATTCAAACTTTGATAATGAAACCTCAGCCTATTTAAAACATAGCACTCCAGTGTCAAAATAGTCAAACTTCAATAACTTAAACTTCAATCTCTCAAAAACAACATTTCAGTGTAATAATATATGTACTTTTAAGTTTTAACTTCTCAGAAACATAATATTCCAGTGAAATGTTGACTTCTTGACACGTCAAATTCAAGTGTGGATCTCCGCCAAATTTCTATACATGCAGCCTCTTAATAATAGACTTTGAAAGTAAAATGTCCAAAATATATAAAGCCATGTTTAGTTCTTTTAAATAGAGTTAAAAGATTTTAGCCTTCCAAATCTGAAACCACTACTAACCTATCTGTCATCTGCATTAGTGATTACAGAAGATTAAAAATATCAGGTTAGCAAAGTGTAATAGTCTGTCGCAGCTATCAGTATTTATATTAGCACTGGACTTCATAACACAATATACCGGCCTCGGTGGCGTTGTGGCAGGCCATCGGTCTACAGGCTGGTAGGTACTGGGTTCGGATCCCAGTCGAGGCATGGGATTTTTAATCCAGATACCGACTCCAAACCCTGAGTGAGTGCTCCGCAAGGCTCAATGGGTAGGTGTAAACCACTTGCACCGACCAGTGATCCATAACTGGTTCAACAAAGGCCATGGTTTGTGCTATCCTGCCTGTGGGAAGCGCAAATAAAAGATCCCTTGCTGCCTGTCGTAAAGAAGAGTAGCCTATGTGGCGACAGCGGGTTTCCTCTAAAAACAGTGTCAGAATGACCATATGTTTGACGTCCAATAGCCGATGATAAGATTAAAAATCAATGTGCTCTAGTGGCGTCGTTAAATAAAACAAACTTTACTTTTCATAACACAATACTATATAGAGAGTCTTTTAAACACAGCTCTTGTAAAACTTGTTATAAAGGACTGAAGTCTCAAGATGATTTTTTCGCCCAAATGAATAAATCGTGCATTCATTTACTATATTTCTCCATTTTTGTATAATCCAACATCTGAAGAAATAAAACATACCACAGATGTATTGTCAACATATGGTGTCATTTTCCTGTAATGTAAATTCAAAACCTTGGCTCATTGGAATTTTTGTGTGCAAAAAACAAGACAAAAACAAATATGTATGTGTTGCATTGCACAAGCAGTTACATTCAATTGTGTTGATTTTCAACAAAATAATTATAATGACTCATCAGTAAAAGTGCTACCGTTTACTTTGGTTGAATGATGCGCATCTACCAATCAAAATAACTTACATGCAAAGTGCCGACTGTAATGTATGTGTGTAATACCTTTAGCTGGGATGGTAAGATTCCCATAGATTTATCATCTTCAGTGGATCCATTCGGTTTTTATTCTGTCCCAAACAGCACACCATGCATGACTGCATTGTATATCAAAAAGGCTGTGATATGTACAGAAAAATGCATGATTAATATTAAAAAGTCTTTTATTTGTGTTCAGTAAGAGAAACCCATGATAAAATAACAGGGTATCTCTCTTGATATCTAGCCCTAGTGTTAAAATAGCCATATATTTGACAACAAATAGTCAGCAGTTTAAAAGGTGCTGACGTGTTGATCATTCAACAGATATTGCTCGTCATTATTTGTCCACTTTGTTGGAATGAATGCCAAGTGATCAACGATAGCAACATGTACACTCAAGAGAAAATACAACTGAGACCCCGCTGGGAATCAGGTGCAATCCTGCTGGGATAAAATGATGGCATTTCTTGTTGTCCCAGGATCCTGACATATCCCACTGGGATCCTGAAATATCCTGCTGAGATCCTGGCATATCCCAGTGGGATCAAGTGTCCATGCAAGTTTACACAGGTATTTACATACATTTTATTGTGCCCAGAAAGGTATACATATGCAGGAATCTTACCGGGATATGTCAAGATCCTGCCAGGATCCTGCCAGGATACTACCAAGATCCCATCAGGATATGTCAGAATCACACTGGAATATGCCAGATCACACCAGGATATGTCAGGATCACACCACTGTATGTCAGGATCACACTGGTATATGTCAGGATCACACCACTGTATGTCAGGATCACACCACTGTATGTCAGGATCACACCACTGTATGTCAGGATCACACCAGTGTATGTCAGGATCACACCGGTGTATGTCAGGATCACACCAGTGTATATCAGCGTCACACCAGTGTATGTCAGGATCACCAGTGTATATCAGGGTCACACCAGTGTATGTCAGGATCACACCGGTGTGTGTCAGGATCACACCGGTGTGTGTCAGGATCACACCGGTGTATGTCAGGATCACACCGGTGTATGTCAGGATCACACCGGTGTATGTCAGGGTCACACCGGTGTATGTCAGGGTCACACCGGTGTATGTCAGGATCACACCAGTGTATGTCAGGATCACACCAGTATATGCCAGGATCACACCAGTATATGCCAGGATCACACCAGTATATGTTAGGATCATACCGGGATATGCCAGGATTACACCGGGATATGTTAGGAATCACACAGGGATATGCTAGGATCACACTGTGAAGACTAGCTGTTCCAGATGATCACTTGTATCATGTTTCAAAACAATCCAATCAATTTAAAATTTGGAATGCTAAATTTCTATTTAAATGATAACAATTAAAAATTTCTCTACTGTTTATGGAGACTGCCCCTGAGTGTCATAGTAACAATTTTTTGAAAAAGCCAATGAAAAATCTAGAAGATAGATTTTATAACATGTGTATGTGTATGTAAATGTGTATGTGTATGTGTATGTGTATGTGTATGTGTATGTGTATGTGTATGTGTATGTGTATGGCTAAAACGCCATTGACAAACTGCTGACTTGTCACATTTCTGTAAATTTGTAGTAAACTTGAGTACAAACACCCCTGTCAAACTGACAAATCAACAACTTGTTGTCTAGACTTTAATATGAATGTATGACAGCCAGACAGTAAAATACCTGCCTGCCTTTAAGTGATAAGGTAGGATATTTCATGTTTTCCATCAATCATCATTTATGTCTCACAGAGTCGAGTTTGTAATCATGTTACATGAATTGTGCTAGGAGTGTGTTCTCTACAGTTCATGAGATGAGACACCAGTTATGTTTGACTGAAAATATAAGAATTTTGTTTCATTATTTAACTTTCAGCAATTAACCTGTATTTTCAAAAGCTCTACCAAAAATGTTTAACCACCACTGTACTTTAAAATGTCAACAAATAAAACAAAATGGAAATAAATCAAGAAAAAATCAGGAAGTCTGAATGTTGTACTGATCAACTGATTGCAATTACCTGTATTTGCAGAGAACCTAAACCCCCCTCACCCTCCCCCCCCCCAGCACCATCCATCAGTAAAATAAGTATAAATTACAGAACATTTTATAACAAGTATTTGCAGATTTATCAACAAATGATACTAAATGTTGCAGTTATATAGTTTTGCTAAAGAATTCAGAAGGAAATATAAATGAGTTAATGTTTAATGATACTCGAACATAATCAAAAGGAAAATGTCATGATTTAATTTCATGATTTAATGTCACTTCATAATGTTCTGTTTTGTTGGATTTTTTTTTAATTAATTGATTTTTTAATTGATTTTATTATTATTTCAATTGTTTTTTATTTGCAGTGCTGTTGAAACAATTTGTAATGTTCTGGATGTGCAGAAACAGTACTGGAAATCATTAAAATTCAGAGGTGAGGGTTTTTGTTTTTTTTTGTTTTTAATTTTTTAAAATTAATCTTTGGGTTATTAAATTCAAGTCTTGAGAAATTGTGTGTAGATAAAGTTGTAAAGTCTTGAACATGGACTTTAAAGTTGTTGTTTCATTACATAAGCAAAGGAAGCACATGATAGAAAATCCTGTCAAAATCATAATGTCTTTATCAGAACTTGTTGTTCACACTGTTTTTCATGCAGGTCTACTTGTCTCCCTGAGTGCTGGTTTAGTGAAAAAAGCCGTTCTTGAAACTTTTATTTCAAAGTTTTACACACTGCATCATATCATCTGTCAGTAAGCACCTATAAAACTTTGTGGTTATCAGTTTGAAAAGTAAATGCACTTCACCAGCCATTGCTCCGATAATACTGGAGCGGTTTCATAGTTCAAGGTAGGTGTTTTCATCTTGGATTCAACCATCATGTGTTGAAGTGGCTAGCTATTCATTGAATAACCAGTTGGCCAACTCATATATCATGACCTCTTCAGTTTAAACTTGTCTTTGAGGGCGACAAGTCTGAGCATTCAACCATCGTGTGTTGAAGTGGCTAGCTACTCTGTTAATAACCATTTGGCCAACTCATGGCCTCTTCAGTTTAAACTTGTCTTTGAGGGCAGCAAGTCTGAGCATTCATCCAGTGCTTTACAATCGATCCCCATAGGTCACTATGCACCTTTGAGACTGATTTTTTAGATGAAGTGCAAAAAAGATTAACAATATCTGTTCTTTTTAACTGTGTTGTAGTTAAAGCTGCTATATATCTCGGCTCACCATTTTAAAACATCATTTCCTTATAAAAAGTACAAATACAATTTTTTGTATTGCTACATTGTAATTTTGTATGTTTGTATGCTGTTTTGACATCATTGACATGGATTTTTGCGTGTTGTGCATTACAATAATTATAAGTTGTAGCCTCTCCAACCTAATTTCACTGATTATTCCAGGAAGTAATTTTTCATATGCTGTAGTGTCAAAGGAAGTAAATTAAAATATCATTAAAACAATACTTAACTTTGTTAAAAACCAGGATATAATGATTAACATTATTTAAAAAAAGGAAGAAAAAACCCAAAAGAACAAAACATAATGTAATAACAAAAAATAAAATGGTTTTGTTTTTCTATCAAGCAATACTGTGAGCTTGAGATAAATGTAATGAGAGGTAATGATTATACTAAGCAATATAATCATGTATAATAATACATAATTGTAATAATATGCATGTAATAATTTGGCGTTTCCGTAATACACTATTAGCAGTTATTTAGCAATTTAGTTTTTCTTACTTTGAGAATATTTGCTCTTTTTTATATATATATATATACCATTTGAAATTTGGTATTTAGTGTTTAAACTCAGTTCGAGAATGTAACAGTGTGGGCAGTCTCGTTTATATCTCGTCACTGGATCGCAACTGATTTAAACAGCTACTTTTCTTCTTTTTCTGCACCACTCTACACTTGTATACTTTTTATGCATTTAATTGAAGCTACATTCTTATAAAAAGACGTGGTTTTTTGGTAACAAACCAGAAATACACAGCAATATATTAGTGTGTTTTAATATAGAAAATATTAACATAGGTTAATCGTATTTGTTGAGGCTTTGCTGAGACAAATACTGATTACGGCCAGGTATTTAGATGAGGTTCATATTTTATTAAAAAAAACAAGTATAGAATTCTATACTCCCTATAACACTTCTAAAATAACAGTTTAATTTGATATTTAGTAAAGGGCAGTTCTAAAGTCACCTTCATTGGTAATGTGACTTTATCACAATTGGCATAAATGTAGTTCGATATCCAGCACTTGGACTAATCTGATCAAAACATGAAGCTCAGGTGTACAAGTCTGTTGGCTTGAAAAAGAATGACCCATTGACAGCAATAGGTACTGTAGATCCTGAAATTAATGCAATCATAATATTAATGCAAAAAAAGCGAGCTTGTGTTATACTCATTAATAATATGACACATTTATTTCTATGTTTTGTCTATCTATCCCACGTTATTAAAACAAAACAAACAAAGATTAAAATTCTAACATATAACACAACTGGAAAACAATTCATTGTAGGCAAGTCTGACTAATTGTTGACTAGTCCAGCAAGTTATGTGTCACACTTTTAAAACAAAGATTAAAATTCTAATATATAACACAACTGGAAAACAATTCATTATAGGCAAGTCTGACTAATTGTTGACTAGTCCAGCAAGTTATGTGTCACACTTTTAAAACAAAGATTAAAATTCTAATATATAACACAACTGGAAAACAATTCATTATAGGCAAGTCTGACTAATTGTTGACTAGTCCAGCAAGCTATGTGTCACACTTTTAAAACAAAGATTGAAATTCTAATATATAACACAACTGGAAAACAATTCATTGTAGGCAAGTCTGACTAATTGTTGACTAGTCCAGCAAGCTATGTGTCACACTTTTAAAACAAAGATTGAAATTCTAATATATAACACAACTGGAAAACAATTCATTATAGGCAAGTCTGACTAATTGTTGACTAGTCCAGCAAGCTATGTGTCACACTTTTAAAACAAAGATTAAAAATATATAACACAACTAAAACAATTCATTATAAAGTCTGACTAATTGTTGACTAGTCCAGCAAGCTAACTTTTAAAACAAAGATTCATATGTAGGCAAGTCTGACTAATTGTTGACTAGTCCAGCAAGCTATGTGTCACACTTTTAAAACAAAGATTAAAATTCTAATATATAACACAACTGGAAAACAATTCATTGTAGGCAAGTCTGACTAATTGTTGACTAGTCCAGCAAGCTATGTGTCACACTTTTAAAACAAAGATTAAAATTCTAATATATAACACAACTGGAAAACAATTCATTATAGGCAAGTCTGACTAATTGTTGACTAGTCCAGCAAGCTATGTGTCACACTTTTAAAACAAAGATTAAAATTCTAATATATAACACAACTGGAAAACAATTAATTATAGGCAAGTCTGACTAATTGTTGACTAGTCCAGCAAGCTATGTGTCACACTTTTAAAACAAAGATTAAAATTCTAATATATAACACAACTGGAAAACAATTCATTGTCCAGCAAGCTATGTGTCACACATTTAAAACAAAGATTAAAATTCTAATATATAACACAACTGGAAAACAATTCATTGTAGGCAAGTCTGACTAATTGTTAACTAGTCTAGCAAGCTATGTGTCACACTTTTAAAACAAAGATTAAAATTCTAATACATTTATAAAACAACTGGAGCACAATTCATTGTAGACGAAACATACTAATTGTACAATAATCTAACAAGATGCCAGCCACACGTGATGATTGCAGGGTCTTTGGCCATCCTATCAAAAGCCGACACAATACATCGCGTGTGAATGGGTTTTAGCACGCTAATCCTGAGGTCGACCGTTTCTTTGACTTCACTGTTCAAGTTCACTGCAACTTAGTTGGGTGAATTGTTCTTTTGTTATGACTTTGAAATATGTCTACATTCTTAGGAAGATACAGTTGTAATGGTACATATATGCTATGGTTTAACCAGATTTATTTAACTATACCCGTTACGAACGCAGCAAAATATGCTTGGAGTTGGTCTCACCAAAAACACTAAGGACTAAACAGGTTAACTAATGTGTACACAGATATGTTAGTAAGTTGATCTCATTGAAGACAACTGTAACTTGGATTGAACCAAAAAGTAGACGGATGTGCAGGCGACAATATTTCGAAATCTGAGGGAACCGGAAGTCGGTTCACATGGTTTTTACCTAGGTAACCAATTGTTTGGTTACGTGAATTATATTTGCGTAACCCGTGGGTTACCTGATTGGTTACCTCAAAATTACGTTGAAATTATATTTTAAATACATAGTTTTTAGCTGAAACATAAAGTTAAAACAAATACAAAAGAAAACATTTTAAAAAAACAACAATTCTTTAATGCTTGCTAAAGTTAACAACATTATAAAAGAACTGAATATGAGCCCCAGTACTGAAACAAAATACAGGGGCATAGCCAGAAATGTTCTTAGCATTACGCACGCCAAAGGCGTGCCCGAGTGGGGATATTGGGAGGACCTCCCCCTGTGAAAAGTTTGAAACTCAGGACGCTTGTAGATGCAATCTGAGTCTTTTCGGAGGCATTTTTTATTTTTTTTTTTTTTTTTTCAAGTCCATTTTAAGAGGATATTTTATAGAACAATTACAGACAGCCTCGACATATTCCCGGATTTTGTTTTTGCATTACGCACATGCGTACTGTGCGTAATGCCTTTGAAATATATACATAATCATTTGGAGGGATTCCTTTTTCGTTTTGCAGTGGCTATGCTACTTTCACTTTATCGATGGTACTTCTATACTACAGTGACTTTCCAAATGTTTTTTTTTTTTAAAGCTCATGCGATGTTAGTATTTTTCAAATTTTGTGACACTTTTGGATTCCTGTTTACGTTAAAACTGTTTTTAACATATGTAAAATTATAGGCAATCCAATATTATGTCTACATATATTTCTTTAGAGATAAAATAGCAGCAGATAATTTAGCCCAGCGGTCTGAACACATTTCTTTAAAACTTTTGGCTCGACTCTATACTGAACATTTACTTTAGACTGGTTGCAAATTACAACTGTTGAAATATAACGTTGTTTACTGATTTGCTGCGCATCAAGTATCCTAAAACATTTGTTGAAATACTAGTAGTATGTCTGCGTGAATAAACGTCCTGTAATCATGAAGTTTGCAAATTTTAATTTCTGAACATTTACAGGTCATAACGTAACCAATTTGCGGTTCGCGTAAATTTAATTTTGCGTAACCGACACGTGAACAGAATGGCGGTTCGTATAAAATATTGTGCCCTGACGTGTGTTGCTAGAAAAATAATATTTCAAAGGGAGGCCACTCATATTAATTTCATGTCACATTTTAGTCTGCCCACCGTCACTCGCATTAATTTAGGGACGCATTAATTTCAAGATCTACAGCATATTAACCAGGTCAGTATGACAAAATATCAAATGGGTTTATGATATAAATATTATGAGTAAGTTATAGGTATAATAACCAGGTCAATACAACAAAATATCAAATGGGTTTATGATATAAATATTATGAGTAAGTTATAGGTATAATACCCAGTAACCAGGTCAATACAACAAAATATCAAATGGGTTTATGATATAAATATTATGAGTAAGTTATAGGTATAATACCCAGTAACCAGGTCAATACAACAAAATATCAAATGTTTTTATGATATAAATATTATGAGTAAGTTATAGGTATAATACCCAGTAACCAGGTCAATACAACAAAATATCAAATGGGTTTATGATATAAATATTATGAGTAAGTTATAGGTATAATACCCAGTAACCAGGTCAATACAACAAAATATCAAATGTTTTTATGATATAAATATTATGAGTAAGTTATAGGTGTAATACCCAGTAACCAGGTCAATACAACAAAATATCAAATGGGTTTATGATATAAATATTATGAGTAAGTTATAGGTGTAATACCCAGTAACCAGGTCAATACAACAAAATATCAAATGGGTTTATGATATGGATATTATGAGTAAGTTATAGGTATAATACCCAGTAACCAGGTCAATACAACAAAATATCAAATGGGTTTATGATATAAATATTATGAGTAAGTTATAGGTATAATACCCAGTAACCAGGTCAATACAACAAAATATCAAATGGGTTTATGATATAAATATTATGAGTAAGTTATAGGTATAATACCCAGTAACCAGGTCAATACAACAAAATATCAAATGGGTTTATGATATAAATATTATGAGTAAGTTATAGGTATAATACCCAGTAACCAGGTCAATACAACAAAATATCAAATGGGTTTATGATATGGATATTATGAGTAAGTTATAGGTATAATACCCAGTAACCAGGTCAATACAACAAAATATCAAATGGGTTTATGATATGGATATTATGAGTAAGTTATAGGTATAATACCCAGTAACCAGGTCAATACAACAAAATATCAAATGGGTTTATGATATGGATATTATGAGTAAGTTATAGGTATAATACCCAGTAACCAGGTCAATACAACAACATATCAAATGGGTTTATGATATGGATATTATGAGTAAGGTATAAGTATAATAACCAGATTAATATGACAAAATATCAAATGGGTTAATGAAATGGATATTATTTGTAAGTTCCAGGATAAAAACAATTATTTAATTGTGAATCTTTAAAACAATGGAAGAATTATGGTGACAAATGCATGTGTGTTCAGCCATTTATAGAAATGTTTAAAACAACAAGCTGGGATGTGACATACATGTATGTGAGTTTGAGTTATCTGTGAAGATGTCCAAATGAATGTAATTCACACCCAAACATCCAGGTCCTACTGGCGATCTTTGACACTGACTGATTGTAGGTGTTTGGACAGTGTGCAGTGAGGTGAGGTTTTCTCTGTGTTGTACTATGAACTAATTGTGGTATTAAGTCAATCTGGGAGGAAGTAAGGTGTTTGGACAGTATGCAGTGAGGTGAGGTTTTCTCTGTGTTGTACTATGAACTAATTGGGGTATTAAGTCAATCTGGGTGGAAGTAAGGTGTTTGGACAGTGTACAGTGAGGTGAGGTTTTCTCTGTGTTGTACTGTGAGCTAATTGGGGTATTAAGTCAATCTGGGTGGAAGTAAGGTGTTTGGACAGTGTGCAGTGAGGTGAGGTTTTCTCTGTGTTGTACTGTGAGCTAATTGGGGTATTAAGTCAATCTGGGTGGAAGTAAGGTGTTTGGACAGTGCTGTGAGGTGAGGTTTTCTCTGTGTTGTACTGTGAGCTAATTGGGGTATTAAGTCAATCTGGGTGGAAGTAAGGTGTTTGGACAGTGTACAGTGAGGTGAGGTTTTCTCTGTGTTGTACTGTGAGCTAATTGGGGTATTAAGTCAATCTGGGTGGAAGTAAGGTGTTTGGACGGTATGCAGTGGGGTGAGGTTTCAGTTAATCAAGTTACCAGACATTGCTCCTTTGACAATTTCACCCAGTAGGACTGACTGACCGGAACTAAAAACAATACACAGTTATATTAATTTTATTAATACTTAATATGGTGCAAGGCGAGTAACAGTCCAGGTTTGGCTAGTGAATGTTTTATTGACTAGTCAGTTGGCAAGTAAATATACAGTACTGCTTTGCTCCCTGTTATTTAATACATGTATAACATTCATGAGCTACATGCATGCTGTTTATTTAGTATTTATAGGAAATAAATCAATGTTAAAAATAAATATTTTGTTCAACATAAGTTAAGGGTTGTATGGGTCGATTTGTTTTTTGTTTTGTTTTTTTCATGGAGGAAGTGGGGTTTTTTGGTTTTGGGGTGGGTTTTTAAAAATATCTTCAATTTGTTGATCAATTGTTTCAATATAAAATTCCTACACACAGTTAATTTTAGTCAGTTTTTGTTGAGGTAGGTAGATAAGTGGGTGGCAGATCTAAATGCCCCCCCCCCCCCCCCCCCCCCCCACCACCACAGAAACAAAAATATTTTGCAAGTTATATTTTTATTTTATTTTTTCATTTCTAAGTTGGAGAATCCAAGCAAACCTTTGGGGAATGTTTGTGGACTTTGGCCACGTGTTATTGTTATCAAATGCTTATGATTGATCACAAAATTTAATCTGATTCTAATGCAGTGAACAGTTAAAATAGTTCACCAGTAATACACAGCAGTGTCATCTGTACATACAGCATGTTTTACATGTCAAGGTTCTTGTCAGTGTTAACAACAGCACTTGTTTAAGTGTCATATCCTGTTTGGGGATTCTCAAGTACTTAGCCATCTGTCATAGCACGTAAAATGCATAATTTGGTATTTTATCAAAGCAAAAAAAGAGCTAGAAAGAAAAATGAATATGAATTGTTTAATTGTGTTGTGATTGTATATAATTGTGTTGTGATTGTGTATAAGCATTAATAACAGTAGTTAAGGACTATTGGTGAAGCGAGTGCCAGAAGATTAAAAGTTTCATATCATTGAGATATTTAATATATAATATCGAATAATTTGAAGGTATTTTTTTATTTTTTATTTTATTTTTGATCACAGTTAAATGTAAAGATAACAAAATATGACATTCACAACTGTGATTATAATGTATCTTTAATTCAAACACATTTGTCATTACAAAGTTTCTTCTATTTTTAGTAGTAAATATGATATAATGTATCTTTAATTCAAACACATTTGTCATTACAAAGTTTCTTCTATTTTTAGTAGTACATTGTAAATATGATTATAATGTATCTTTAATTCAAACACATTTGTCATTACAAAGTTTCTTCTATTTTTAGTAGTAAATATGATTATAATGTATCTTTAATTCAAACACATTTGTCATTACAAAGTTTCTTCTATTTTTAGTAGTAAATATGATATAATGTTTTGCAACCTATGGGAGATTCCTGTTGAAAAATGTCCTGTTTTAAGCCCATGGGCTTCAGTTTGCATGGGCTTAAGTACAGGAAATTTGGGTATTTTTAGCTGTTAAATGGCAAGGTTAACAGATCCAACAGCACCTAGTTTCTTCTCTGACATCACTAACTCACATGTTACATTGCAGAATATGTTTGACAGTTGATAGCGTAAGGTTAAAGAACTAGAATACCTTTAAATCAAAATTATTGTGTGGGGTTTTTGTGATAATAAAAAAATAGACGTGTTCAGTTGTAGGTAGATAGTTTGTAAATTTGATCTTCATGCTATCTCCACAACTTGTATTTCATATCATGTGAAAGAGTAGCCCATGAAGTGGTGATAGCAGGTTTCCTCTCTTAATATCTGTGTGGTCCTCAACCATAAGTCCGACACCATATAACCGTAAATAAAATGTGTTGAGTGCGTCGTTAAATAAAACATTTCCTTCCTTCCTATGACGGTGTAGACGGCTGTTGCTACCTGTTGCTACCTGTTGCTTACACACGTGATGTGCATGATGTAATCTATATCACCTAATAGGTGTGATATCATGGTCACACGTGATGTTCATGATGTAATCTGTATCACCTAGTAGGTGTGATATCATGGTCACACGTGATGTTCATGATGTAATCTGTATCACCTAGTAGGTGTGATATCATGGTCACACGTGATGTTCATGATGTAATCTGTATCACCTAGTAGGTGTGATATCATGGTCACACGTGATGTTCATGATGTAATCTGTATCACCTAGTAGGTGTGATATCATGGTCACACGTGATGTGCATGATGTAATCTGTATCACCTAGTAGGTGTGATATCATGGTCACATGTGATGTAATCTATATCACCTAATAGGTGTGATATCATGGTCACACGTGATGTAATCTATATCACCTAATAGGTGTGATATCATGGTCACACGTGATGTAATCTATATCACCTAATAGGTGTGATATCATGGTCACACGTGATGTAATCTATATCACCTAATAGGTGTGATATCATGGTCACACGTGATGTGCATGATGTAATCTATATCACCTAATAGGTGTGATATCATGGTCACACGTGATGTAATCTATATCACCTAATAGGTGTGATATCATGGTCACACGTGATGTAATCTATATCACCTAATAGGTGTGATATCATGGTCACACGTGATGTAATCTATATCACCTAATAGGTGTGATATCATGGTCACACGTGATGTAATCTATATCACCTAATAGGTGTGATATCATGGTCACACGTGATGTAATCTATATCACCTAATAGGTGTGATATCATGGTCACACGTGATGTGCATGGTGTAATCTATATCACCTAATAGGTGTGATATCATGGTCACACATGATGTAATCTATATCACCTAATAGGTGTGATATCATGGTCACACATGATGTGCATGATGTAATCTATATCACCTAATAGGTGTGATATCATGGTCACACGTGATGTGCATGATGTAATCTATATCACCTAATAGGTGTGATATCATGGTCACACGTGATGTGCATGATGTAATCTATATCACCTAATAGGTGTGATATCATGGTCACACATGATGTGATCTATATCACCTAATAGGTGTGATATCATGGTCACACGTGATGTAATCTATATCACCTAATAGGTGTGATATCATGGTCACACGTGATGTGCATGATGTAATCTATATCACCTAATAGGTGTGATATCATGGTCACACATGATGTAATCTATATCACCTAATAGGTGTGATATCATGGTCACACGTGATGTGCATGATGTAATCTATATCACCCAATAGGTGTGATATCATGGTCACACGTGATGTGCATGATGTAATCTATATCACCCAATAGGTGTGATATCATGGTCACACGTGATGTGCATGATGTAATCTATATCACCCAATAGGTGTGATATCATGGTCACACGTGATGTGCATGATGTAATCTATATCACCCAATAGGTGTGATATCATGGTCACACGTGATGTGCATGATGTAATCTATATCACCCAATAGGTGTGATATCATGGTCACACGTGATGTGCATGATGTAATCTATATCACCCAATAGGTGTGATATCATGGTCACACGTGATGTGCATGATGTAATCTATATCACCCAATAGGTGTGATATCATGGTCACACATGATGTAATCTATATCACCTAGTAGGTGTGATATCATGGTCACACATGATGTAATCTATATCACCTAATAGGTGTGATATCATGGTCACACGTGATGTGCATGATGTAATCTATATCATCTAATAGGTGTGATATCATGGTCACACGTGATGTAATCTATATCACCTAATAGGTGTGATATCATGGTCACACGTGATGTGCATGATGTAATCTATATCACCCAATAGGTGTGATATCATGGTCACACGTGATGTACTCTATATCACCTAATAGGTGTGATATCATGGTCACACGTGATGTAATCTATATCACCTAATAGGTGTGATATCATGGTCACACGTGATGTGCATGATGTAATCTATATCACCCAATAGGTGTGATATCATGGTCACACATGATGTAATCTATATCACCTAATAGGTGTGATATCATGGTCACACGTGATGTGCATGATGTAATCTATATCACCTAATAGGTGTGATATCATGGTCACACATGATGTAATCTATATCACCTAATAGGTGTGATATCATGGTCACACGTGATGTAATCTATATCACCTAATAGGTGTGATATCATGGTCACACGTGATGTGCATGATGTAATCTATATCACCTAATAGGTGTGATATCATGGTCACACATGATGTACTCTATATCACCTAATAGGTGTGATATCATGGTCACACGTGATGTGCATGATGTAATCTATATCACCTAATAGGTGTGATATCATGGTCACACATGATGTAATCTATATCACCTAATAGGTGTGATATCATGGTCACACGTGATGTGCATGATGTAATCTATATCACCCAATAGGTGTGATATCATGGTCACACATGATGTAATCTATATCACCTAATAGGTGTGATATCATGGTCACACGTGATGTAATCTATATCACCTAATAGGTGTGATATCATGGTCACACGTGATGTACTCTATATCACCTAATAGGTGTGATATCATGGTCACACATGATGTACTCTATATCACCTAATAGGTGTGATATCATGGTCCCACATGATGTGCATGATGTAATCTATATCACCCAATAGGTGTGATATCATGGTCACACGTGATGTACTCTATATCACCCAATAGGTGTGATATCATGGTCACACATGATGTAATCTATATCACCTAATAGGTGTGATATCATGGTCACACGTGATGTAATCTATATCACCTAATAGGTGTGATATCATGGTCACACGTGATGTGCATGATGTAATCTATATCACCCAATAGGTGTGATATCATGGTCACACATGATGTAATCTATATCACCTAATAGGTGTGATATCATGGTCACACATGATGTAATCTATATCACCTAATAGGTGTGATATCATGGTCACACGTGATGTAATCTATATCACCTAGTAGGTGTGATATCATGGTCACACGTGATGTAATCTATATCACCTAATAGGTGTGATATCATGGTCACACATGATGTAATCTATATCACCTAATAGGTGTGATATCATGGTCACACATGATGTGCATGATGTAATCTATATCACCTAATAGGTGTGATATCATGGTCACACGTGATGTAATCTATATCACCTAATAGGTGTGATATCATGGTCACACGTGATGTGCATGATGTAATCTATATCACCTAATAGGTGTGATATCATGGTCACACATGATGTAATCTATATCACCTAATAGGTGTGATATCATGGTCACACATGATGTAATCTATATCACCTAATAGGTGTGATATCATGGTCACACATGATGTAATCTATATCACCTAATAGGTGTGATATCATGGTCACACATGATGTTCATGATGTAATCTATATCACCTAATAGGTGTGATATCATGGTCACACATGATGTACTCTATATCACCTAATAGGTGTGATATCATGGTCACACGTGATGTGCATGATGTAATCTATATCACCTAATAGGTGTGATATCATGGTCACACATGATGTACTCTATATCACCTAATAGGTGTGATATCATGGTCCCACATGATGTGCATGATGCAATCTATATCACCTAATAGGTGTGATATCATGGTCACACATGATGTACTCTATATCACCTAATAGGTGTGATATCATGGTCAAAAAGGAAACAAGTCAGTGAGATTTATATAACAATTACACTAAAATTATAAGACTTGAAAAGTTAAAGAGAAAATATTTGTGATAGTCATCCTTTTGTAGATGGTTTTTGTGACACTTGTCGATAAAATGAACTGATGGAGTTTGTTAATGCTCACTCCATGGGATTGATGTTATTGAGACACTTGTCTACAAAAGGACAAGTCATAGAAATTATTATTTTACATGTCGGCTACCAAATAAATGTACGTTATAAAAATGACAGTCGCATATTTTTGTTGATAATGACATTTTTTAAAGAAACAAATTAGAGAATTTATTTTGATACAGTAATTGCTTTGAAATCCTTCCAAAAGTGAATATTGGTGTTCCACATTTATTAGTTATACACAAGAATAATGTTTGTCTTTTGTAGTTAAACTTCCACCTGTTTCACAACTGGAACAGAAGAATTCAGTGACCTCTGAAGAAACAGAGTGAGTAGACAGTGTATTTATAAAACCAGTGATCATGTTTACTAACACAGAGTGAGTAGACATTGTGTTTATAAAACCAGTGATCATGTTTACTGAAACAGAGTGAGTAGATGTTGTATTTGTAAAACCAGTGATCACGGTTATTGAAACAGAGTGATTAGATGCTGTGTTTATAACACAGTGATCATGGTTACTGAAACAGTGAGTAGATGTTGTATTTGTAAAACCAGTGATCACGGTTATTGAAACAGAGTGATTAGATGCTGTGTTTATATCACAGTGATCATGGTTACTGAAACAGTGAGTAGATGTTGTATTTATAAAACCAATGATCATGGTTACTGAAACAGAGTGAGTAGATGTTGTGTTTATAACACAGTGATCATGGTTACTGAAACATAGTGAGTAGATGTTGTATTTGTAAAACCAGTGATCACGGTTATTGAAACAGAGTGATTAGATGCTGTGTTTATAACACAGTGATCATGGTTACTGAAACAGTGAGTAGATGTTGTATTTGTAAAACCAGTGATCACAGTTATTGAAACAGAGTGATTAGATGCTGTGTTTATAACACAGTGATCATGGTTACTGAAACAGTGAGTAGATGTTGTATTTGTAAAACCAGTGATCACGGTTATTGAAACAGAGTGATTAGATGCTGTGTTTATAACACAGTGATCATGGTTACTGAAACAGTGAGTAGATGTTGTATTTATAAAACCAATGATCATGGTTACTGAAACAGAGTGAGTAGATGTTGTGTTTATAACACAGTGATCATGGTTACTGAAACATAGTGAGTAGATGTTGTGTTTATAAAAACCAGTGATCACGGTTACTGAAACAGAGTGAGTAGATGTTGTGTTTATAACACAGTGATCATGGTTACTGAAACAGAGTGAGTAGATGTTGTGTTTATAAAAACCAGTGATCACGGTTACTGAAACAGAGTGAGTAGATGTTGTGTTTATAAAACCAGTGATCATGGTTACTGAAACATAGTGAGTAGATGTTGTGTTTATAAAACCAGTGATCATGGTTACTGCAGAATTACCAATTATAAAACAAGTGGATGGAAAAAAGTTGCATTTTTTTTTCATAAACTTGTAATGGCTGCCTCCCACAAGCTAAAGCCATATCAAGTCGATCACCTGCAGCCTTCGTGAGATTATCAAGGTCATCTCCCAGCGTGCACCGATCATCTTGCTCTCATGTCATCATGTAATATATTACTGATGTCCACTTTTATCTCAAACCATTTATTGTCAGTCTGTCACAATGAGATGTCACATACATTCGTTATGAAAACATTAGTAATGGAAATGGACTCCACCGGTCTTTCAATAAATAATGCATTGTGCATTCATTTGAAGTTGTGGTAAAGCTGAAAACCATTTTCTTAGTTTATGTTTATTACCAGATAATTTTAGTTGTCCGATGAATTTATCAACTGAACATGAATTATTTAAGCAAGGCTAGCAGATCATTATTGACATGTTGGACATCTGAAATAAGTCTTAGTTTGATACAGTATTTATTATGGATATTGAGTGTTTGACAAATTACAATATAGAATGTTTCAGTCAGTCATATCTAAAGCAAAAGATATTATACTCATTCGTCAATCATGTTTTCTTTTTTGTTCCAAAATCTAATATATGATTTAAAAGTACTTTCATTTATTTTATTGCAGACCTTTTCTACAAAAAGAACTGACCAATAGTATGATCAATATTATGACCAATAGTATGACCAACAGTATGACCAATATTATTACCAATAGTATGACCAACAGTATGACCAACAGTATAACCAATAGTATGACCAATAGTATGACCAACAGTATGACCAATATTATGACCAACAGTATGCCCAACAGTATGACCAACATTGTGACCAACAGTATGACCAACAGTATGATCAACAGTATGACCAATATTATGATCAATAGTATGACCAATATTATGACCAATATTATTACCAATAGTATGACCAATATTATGACCAATAGTATGACCAACAGTATGACCAACAGTATGACCAATATTATTACCAATAGTATGACCAATATTATGACCAACAGTATGTCCAATATTATGACCAATAGTATGACCAACAGTATGTCCAATATTATGGCCAATAGTATGACCAACAGTATGACCAACAGTATGACCAATATTATTACCAATGGTATGACCAATGATATGACCAATATTATTACCAATAGTATGACCAACAGTATGACCAATATTATGACCAATAGTATGACCAACAGTATGTCCAACAGTATGACCAATAGTATGACCAATAGTATGACCAATATCAGCATGTCAGAAGGACCCTGATGATTCACCCATGAGGGTCATGTGACAAATACAGACGGGAACACACCAGCTTGAATTCTTCAGTTTAGAATTTTCCACAAACCTACCAATTGAAATCTGCCAGTCTGCATTGTTTATGTGACCCACACAGATAAATCAATAGTTCTAATGATATGCTCATTTATGATATGTTGCAGCCATGACACAAAACAAAGTCAATTCAATAATGAATTTGAAATAAAAAACCATCTATTTTAACATACTGTTGGTCATACTATTGGTCATACTATTAGTCATACTGTTGGTCATACTGTTGGTCATACTACTGGTCATACTGTTGGTCATACTATTGGTAATATTGATCATACTATTGGTAATAATATTGGTCATACTATTGGTCATACTGTTGGTCATACTATTGGTCATAATATTGGTCATAATATTGGTCATACTGTTGGTCATACTGTTGGTCATACTATTGGTCATAATATTGGTAATACTATTGGTCATAATCACTAATCGAGAGTGATCTATGATCGGTGTGACTGGTATGATCAAATTGGTCTGTGACTGATACCCTAGTGATTAACATGGAGAAGATGTTTACATGATCGTATTGATCACTCCCTCGTGATGACCTGATGAACTCAGTCATGTAAAGCGTTTTGTTCTGATTTGATCAGGTCAGATTGTAAGCAGGCTTCTTCAGTTGATTCCAGCCAGATTCCATCTCGTCTTTGTGTTTGTAGTGCAGTCACGCACACCGCTCTCATATGATGGTGTCAGCTTGCAATATCGTTACGTCTTCATCTTTTAGCTCAGTTTTTATCAGTATTCATTTCTTGATTAATGCACTTTTTGCTAGCAGGGCTGTTTGTGGGGTAATTTGACTAGCAATGGAGAAGACTTTTATTTTGTTACTGTTGCCATTTGATTGTTTATTCATCTTCATTAACTATGGATATGTTTAGGATTTTCTGCTGATTTCATATATTGATTGCAGATCTGCATTTGCTTTTGTATTCTGTCTGTTTCTGAGGAAGGTGGTCATTGTTATGCACCATCCAGTCTGTCTCCGAAGAGAATGGTCATTGTTATGCACCATCATTCGCAAATTGACATTTAAGCGAGAACCATAGATTCACTTTCAGAAAAATACAAATCTTGTTACATTGCTTAAAGCCGGAAAATTGGTAGCTATATATAGTTATTGCATGTCTTGAGAAAGCTGGAAAATTGGTTGCTATAGTTATTGCATGTCTTGAGAAATTGTTAACTGTAGCTTGGACATTACACTCTTTGATGTCGCGATGTGTTTTCTGGCAGCACCAGCATGGAATATCAGATTTATCAATCCTGGTATTAAGACTAACACAATCTATGATGAGTTCCTGTTGGAGATTGGATAAATCTCTCACCACCATTTTGTTTCTAAAATAAACCGTGACAGAATAATTTACATTACCACACCTGAAAACACAGTTACATCTAACTAGAAGGTAATATATATATGTGTTAAACACAAACCAATCACTATTCTGGTAAGCAACTATGCATAGAAGAAGTAAAAAGTATCAGTTTAAGGCAGATGGTGGCAAAACCATGCTGCAATATGTATGAGACACGTTACAGAGGGGTAGAAACTAAGGATATAGGTTGCTAATCATCTTATAATAAAGGTTACTAAGGATAAAGGTTACTAGTCATCTTATAATATTGTTAGCTCCCCACCCCGACGCCATACCCTAACTGACTAAGACTGACAGATATTCAGCGTTTGTGGGCTCTCCTGAGAAGATAACTGCTGGCCTTTTCTTTAATTACATGGATTACAGATCTGCCAATCGTGATAAATGTTACCGTTGGTAAATATTTACTTGTTCAGCCGACTAGCATCTTTTAAACTGTACTTGTCTCTGGTGATTTCTGCTCACCCGAATCGAGGGGGAGGGGGGGAGCAAGCATTAGTTTCCATCTCTGTTATACATCACATTACGTATGCTCTTGATCTTCTGAAACCTGTATAATTTGTGTCTGTATTCCTCTTGCTTAAACCACTAAACGCATTTCATTGTACAGTAACGATTGCAATGCATCACCTCCAAGCAATTTATTTTCAATGAGCATTTCATTCATACTACACCTTGGTACCATTAGTCTGTAGGCTGGTGTTCATTCTTGATTGCTGTTTCATTTCACAGCCCACATCTTCATCATGCGGTGTTTGTTGTTAGCTGAGATGGAATACTTAATCTGGTATTCCTGTCTGTGTCTTCTCACTTTGAGAGCTGATGTGTACATCAGTTTGTGACAGTGGTAGTCAAGAACAGTGATTGATCGATTGATGACATGGAATTGTTCAGTCAGCCGTGTGTCGGCAAACAAAACTAACATCACATTATATTTCCATTTTCATCTGTTATCAGTGGCTTGTCATCCATTAGGCCTGGGTTTTCATCTGTTATCAGTGGCTTGTCATCCATTAGGCCTGGGTTTCCATCTGTTATCAGTGGCTTGTCATCCATTAGGCCTGGGTTTCCATCTGTTATCAGTGGCTTGCCATCCATTAGGCCTGGGTTTCCATCTGTTATCAGTGGCTTGCCATCCATTAGGCCTGGGTTTCCATCTGTTATCAGTGGCTTGTCATCCATTAGGCCTGGGTTTCCATCTGTTATCAGTGGCTTGTCATCCATTAGGCCTGGGTTTCCATCTGTTATCAGTGGCTTGTCATCCATTAGGCTGGGTTTCCATCTGCTATCAGTGGCTTGTCATCCATTAGGCCTGGGTTTCCATCTGCTATCAGTGGCTTGTCATCCATTAGGCCTGGGTTTCCATCTGCTATCAGTGGCTTGCCATCCATTAGGCCTGGGTTTCCATCTGTTATCAGTGGCTTGCCATCCATTAGGCCTGGTTTTCCATCTGTTATCAGTGGCTTGCCATCCATTAGGCCTGGGTTTCCATCTGTTATCAGTGGCTTGCCATCCATTAGGCCTGGGTTTCCATCTGTTATCAGTGGCTTGTCATCCATTAGGCCTGGGTTTCCATCTGTTATCAGTGGCTTGTGATCCATTAGGCTGGGTTTCCATCTGCTATCAGTGGCTTGTCATCCATTAGGCCTGGGTTTCCATCTGCTATCAGTGGCTTGTCATCCATTAGGCCTGGGTTTCCATCTGCTATCAGTGGCTTGTCATCCATTAGGCCTGGGTTTCCATCTGCTATCAGTGGCTTGTCATCCATTAGGCCTGGGTTTCCATCTGCTATCAGTGGCTTGCCATCCATTAGGCCTGGGTTTCCATCTGCTATCAGTGGCTTGCCATCCATTAGGCCTGGGTTTCCATCTGCTATCAGTGGCTTGCCATCCATTAGGCCTGGGTTTCCATCTGCTATCAGTGGCTTGCCATCCATTAGGCCTGGGTTTCCATCTGCTATCAGTGGCTTGCCATCCATTAGGCCTGGGTTTCCATCTGCTATCAGTGGCTTGCCATCCATTAGGCCTGGGTTTCCATCTGCTATCAGTGGCTTGCCATCCATTAGGCCTGGGTTTCCATCTGTTATCAGTGGCTTGCCATCCATTAGGCCTGGGTTTCCATCTGTTATCAGTGGCTTGTCATCCATTAGGCCTGGGTTTCCATCTGCTATCAGTGGCTTGTCATCCATTAGGCCTGGGTTTCCATCTGCTATCAGTGGCTTGTCATCCATTAGGCCTGGGTTTCCATCTGCTATCAGTGGCTTGTCATCCATTAGGCCTGGGTTTCCATCTGCTATCAGTGGCTTGTCATCCATTAGGCCTGGGTTTCCATCTGCTATCAGTGGCTTGTCATCCATTAGGCCTGGGTTTCCATCTGCTATCAGTGGCTTGTCATCCATTAGGCCTGGGTTTCCATCTGTTATCAGTGGCTTGTCATCCATTAGGCCTGGGTTTTCATACAAACTTTGCTTTGTTTAACCACACCACTAGAGCACATTGATTTATTAATCATCGGCTATTGGGTGTCAAACATTTGGTAATTTTGACACATAGTCTAAGACAGGAAACCCCGCTAAAAAAAAATTCCATTAGTAGCAAAAAATCTTTTATATGCATCTTCCCACAGAGAGGATAGCACATACCATGGCCTTTGATATACCAGTGGAACAAGAAATAGCCCAATAGGCCCACCAACGGGGATCGATCCCAAACCGACTTCGCATCAAGGGAGCACTTTACCATTGGGCTATGTCTCACCCCAGGGTTTTCATACAAGGATGAAGACTGTTTAAATATAAATTACAAATCATTACACTAAGAATTTTAACATGTACAACGTATAATCTGTGGAGATGTCGTGACAAAACTGTGTTATCAGTCAAATCAGTTCTCTCTGAAAGAAAACATGTCTACAGTGGTTTAATGCTCATTTCAAACTACCAACTGTCACAACGGGGTTGGTCAACTCAACAGTTGTGTTGTAATTGTAACAGCATCAACAAACCACGATAGTCAATAGTGATGGTTTATTTCCTAGGATTCAACATAAAAGCCCAGGTATATGGACCTGGGCTTCCAATAAGTCAAGTCTGTCAATTCCGTTAGCAATATTCTTTCACCTGGATGACAACCCGATTTTCCAACACCCAGTGATAAGTGACCACGTTTCCCTAACACCCGTATATTTATGTAACTACACGACGGACAAATCATGCGCGTGCAATAAGCTGCAGTGCTACATGTTCATGCAGTTAGTGTTATCTATGCTGTATGCTGTAAAATGATTTTGTACTCGATTGCAATCAACAAATCATATTTTCTAAATTTCTGTTATACTTTAGTTGTGGCCAACATATTACTAAAACATTAAACATAATAAAACTATGTACATACATAACCCTCCCCCATAATAAAACCATCTACCACATAATTTCCTCCACTCCCACTCTGCTCCCGGATCAATAAGTTGTAAGAGTTGTTTACAATGAAAATAAAGTTGTAAGAGTGCTCAGACTAGTAAAATGACAGTCGTACAAGCTGTGAGATCGGTGAGTTGGCCAACTCCATCATGACATTTGGTAGTTTGAGCCTAGCATTAGATGAGTCAGTTAGAAATTTGATAAAGACCAGGGTCTAGTTGTCCATAGCATCGTTAAGAGTTAGGGTTAAACACAAATCCTAAATATGTTTTAATACAGAAATCAATAAGGATTGATTACAGATGGATACAATGTACCTTAGGTTTTTTGTCAATCACATTCCAGCATTTCTTCAGTTGTAATGTGCAGTGTGCGATTTTGAGGAGATTCCGGGAGCCAGAGACTTGCAAAAATCATATAGCACTCTCTAGCTTGGCTAGCATACGAGCCTGTATGGCTCGTAATAATTACATTGATTCTTTGAAATGATACAGTCAACATATATCTTAAAGTCCTGGGAAACCAGAGTTGAATCGCGCTCTTTTCCATGATTTCATGGAAAACATTTAGTGTGTCTTGTTCTACTGGAGACACATGGCAGGGCTCAGTGGTTTGTTGGTGGGCTCTAAAGACTTGCAACCAGGGAGACCTTATAACACTTACACTGATGTGTACTGATGTTTCATTTTGAACAGTTCTTCTAACCATTGGTTAAGTTAAGTAATCTTTGCCTAACTGGCCACATTAATTAATTTCTTTAGTTCATGAGCTTTGCTGTCACTGAAACTAGATATATGTGTATTAATTGGTAGTTTGTATGATATATCAAACTGTATGCATTCTACATTTTACACCCAATAACCAATATGTATTTTTTGTTTTGGGGTGTCGTTAATCATTCATTCATTCATTCATTCATTCATTCATTCATTCATTCATTCATTCATTCATTCATTCATTCATTCATTCATTCATTCATCCATCCATCCATCCATTCATTCATTCTACATTTTTGATGGTGGGATTTTTTTGGGAGGAGTTTGAGTGTTTCTTAGGTAGGGGGTTTTGTGGAAGGGGTAGGTAGTTGACTGGACAATAGGTAACATTATGGAACAAATAACAATTTTACCTCTTTGTGAAGAACCATGCACCCAAACAAAAATTGCAAGCTTAATAAATAGCTGGTAACTACCTTGCGACAAGGTTGTACAAGCATATTTTACACGGTAGTAACTACCACATTTCGAGCTAGTATTTGGAACCTTTTTACAACCTTGCAACAAGCTTCCTGCAAGCTTGCTATGAGCTTCCCGCAAGCTTGCGACTAGCTTCCCGCACGCTTACAACGAGCTTTTTGCAAGCTTGTTCAGTTTAAGCTAGTATTTAGAACCTTTTTACAACCTTGCGACAAGCTACCTGCACGCTTGTGATGAGCTTCCTGCAAGCTTGTGATGAGCTACCTGCACGCTTGTTATGAGCTACCTGCACGCTTGTGATGAGCTTCCTGCAAGCTTGTGATGAGCTACCTGCACGCTTGTTATGAGCTTCCTGCACGCTTGGGACGAGCTTCCTGCAAGCTTGTGATGAGCTTCCCGCAAGCTTGTTCGGTTTAAGCTAGTATTTGGAACCTTTTTACAACCTTGCGACAAGCTTCCTGCAAGCTTGTGATGAGCTACCTGCACGCTTGTTATGAGCTACCTGCACGCTTGTTATGAGCTACCTGCACGCTTGTGATGAGCTTCCTGCAAGCTTGTGATGAGCTTCCTGCACGCTTGTTATGAGCTACCTGCACGCTTGTTATGAGCTACCTGCACGCTTGTTATGAGCTACCTGCACGCTTGTTATGAGCTACCTGCATGCTTGTGATGAGCTTCCTGCAAGCTTGTGATGAGCTACCTGCACGCTTGTTATGAGCTTCCTGCACGCTTGGGACGAGCTTCCTGCAAGCTTGCGACGAGCTTCCCGCAAGCTTGTTCGGTTTAAGCTAGTATTTGGAACCTTTTTACAACCTTGCGACAAGCTTCCTGCAAGCTTGTGATGAGCTACCTGCATGCTTGTTATGAGCTTCCCGCAAGCTTGCAACGAGCTTCCCGCAAGCTTGTTCAGTTTAAGCTAGTATTTGGAACCTTTTTACAACGTTGCGACAAGCTTCCTGCAAGCTTGTGATGAGCTACCTGCAAGCTTGTGATGAGCTACCTGCATGCTTGTGATGAGCTACCTGCAAGCTTGTGATGAGCTACCTGCATGCTTGTTACGAGCTTCCCGCAAGCTTGCAACGAGCTTCCCGCAAGCTTGTTCAGTTTAAGCTAGTATTTGGAACCTTTTTACAACCTTGCGACAAGCTTCCTGCAAGCTTGTGATGAGCTACCTGCATGCTTGTTATGAGCTTCCCGCAAGTTTGTGACGAGCTTCCCGCATGCTTGCGACAAGCTTCCCGCAAGCTTGCGACTAGCTTCCTGCAAGCTTGCGCCATCATCAGTGGCAGCCATCTTGCACCTTGTATAATTCTTTAAAAAAAAAAAAACATTGGTTTTAAAGTGAAAAACATGAACAGTTAAAACAAAAAAGTAGGTGCTACATGTTATCAGATACTTAGGCTACAAAATTAGTTTACCTGTATGATAGACATGTTCCATGTATGTGGGATAGTCTTGACTAAACTTATATGCTAAAAAGCTCCTGGTTCTATATTCTTGTTTTAGGTTATATTCCTCCACTATCTGGAGATCCACACTGTGGTGTAAAGTCATTTGTTTGTTTCTTCTTGTTTTCTTTTTTCTCCTGTTCCATCAAGCAGGATTCAACCAAACTTGGTCCAAATGATCCTCTTATAGACCTGACCAAGTGTTGTTATTTTTCAGGCCAATAAAAATTCCAAGATGGCCGCCCTGGCCTCTGAATAACTGAGACATTTTTAACTTTTACTAAGTTCCACCATGATTTAAATTATAATCCCAAGATTATCGAAATACAAAAATTAATGAAGCTATGGTCTATCAGGAAACTTACTGTTTTAGGAAGAATTACAGTCCTGAAAACGTTAATATACTCTTCAAAAAAAGAAACGCAAAAGGGTACAAATGGGTTATAACTCCGATTTTATGTTTCCTACCGGTTCATGCTTTGTGAATATAAGGTCATTGCATGTCCCAAACACATTCCCACGGTTACATTCGATAAAACGCAGCTACTGTACAATAAAGTTCCAAAATGTGAATATTCGCAAAAACGCAGCCACGTGCAAACCATGTCACCACTGCACGTGCGTTGTCTGCACGTGCAACATGAACACCGACAGTATAACGCCAACGCAGTGTTCCAATATGACAACGCCAGGCCTCACACAGCACATCTCACAACGGCTTTCCTACAGAACAACAACATTAATGTCCTTCCTTGGCCATCGATATCACCGGATTTGAACCCAATTGAGCATCTATGGGACGAGTTGGACCGACGCCTCCGACAGCGACAACCACAGCCCCAGACCCTGCCTGAGCTGGCAGCAGCCTTGCAGGCCGAGTGGGCCACCATCCCCCGGGACGTCATCCGTACTCTGGTTGCTTCAATGGGCAGGCGGTGCCAGGCAGTTGTCAACACACGCGGAGGCCACACCCGGTATTGACTCCAGATGACCTTGACCTTGGTGGTGTGTCCTATCACTTACTCACAATGGACTAGAATGAATTGTGAACAATCCTGCAACATTTGGTAATTATCGGACTCACCATTCAATAATTAAATCCATTCTCCAAATGTTACGACAATGTGGTTTTGCGTTTCTTCTTTTGAAGAGTATAGTTCCTAAACTAACATACCTACTGAAAACATTACCAAATCCAAGCGAACATTTGCTAAAACATATAAATACATTATTTTTCCAATTTATTTGGAATAGCTGCCGTGAACAACTTAAAAGAAACTTAATAATGCAAGACTATAAAAATGGTGGCATCAAAATGATAAACAAATAATTTTATGACCGCTTTGAAAAGTTTGTGGATCCGACGGATATTTTTAAATAACCCAAAATGGACCATTTTGTTCGAAGCTTCTACAAATATATCAACACGTGATTTAATTATATATGGCGACCATTTTCTATACTGTAAAAAAAGTTCAATAAAAAATATATTTTGGAGAGACACATTGGTTAGTTGGTTAAGGATACAAGAAAAACAAATCCAGTAAACGTAGATGATATTCTCCAGATCAATATTTGATTCAACAGTAAAATATGTATAGATAAAAAGCCATGTATACTAAAACAATATAGCTCAAAAGGTATTATCTTTATTAACGATTTGTTGAAAGAACAAGGAGACTTTCTAACATATGAACAGTTCATAGAGAAATACGACATAATTACCAATTTTCTGGAATATGCTTCATTGGTCAGTGCTATAAAATCATTCATTTACAACCTAGATAATTTAAATGATGACGTTTTTATAGCATTACAAAATCCTGTTCTTCCATATAACTTAAAAGTTTTGTTCAAAGATCAGAAAGATTGCAAACATATATATGAATTATTGAACACTCAAACCACCATTCCAAAATCACAAATAAAATATTCTAAAGAAGGATATATATATGATATATATGATTGGGGAAAATATTACATTCTACCCTTTAGATCTGTCAAAAGCACAACATTATCTTGGTTTCAGTATAAAATCATACACCGAATTCTTACAACTAACAAATTTCTAAATATGATTAATTATATTGATTCCAATGCCTGTAGTTTTTGCAACAAATCACCTGAAACCATACAACACCTTCTATTTGAATGTAGTTTAGTACATTCTCTGTGGGAAGCAATAGAAGAATGGATAAGAAATGAAACTGGAATTAATATCACTCTAAGCAGAGACGTAGTTATGTTAGGCATGATCAACAACGAAAAAGGTGATTTTGTAAATTGGCTGACTATCAACATAAAATATTATATTTACAGTATGAAAATACAAAAAAGAAATTTACATGTCAATGCCGCGAAAAATATTCTACAAAATAATTTTGAACTAGAAAAATATATTTATTACAAAAATTGCAACTATAAAGCATTTCATAAGCAATGGACACCCTATAAAACACTCTTTGAAAGAATGTTTTAATTAAAAATAATGCTTTGAAAGTTCACTTGGAAATAGAGTACTAATTAAAATGTCATTCTCTAATACTCTCAATATCCCCACAACTTCTTTATACTTATCTACTGCTGTTGCACCCTCTCTCTCTCTCTCTCTCTTATAAATACCACAGAAAGCATTAACATATTTAAATAGCATATTTTGTTTAGATACTATTGTTTAAATATGTACTTTGTAAGGCAGTGACCACGGCTCCCCAACCTGTTCACTGTCTATGTTCTGGGGGCAATAAATCTTTAAAAAAAATATATATATATATATATATATTTGTAGACCAAAAAAAAAAAAGAAAAAAGTTCCACCATGCAAATTTAAACCATATGTATTCCTAATGATCCTCTCATGGCCCTGACCAAGTTTGTTATTTTTCGGGCAGATTTAAAATCAAGATAGCTGCCCTGGCCTCTGACATTTTTTTGCTTCTTCTCAAGGTCCACCAGGCAGGTTTCAATCAAACTTAGTCCAAATGATTCTCTCATGACTTACTAAGTGTTGTTATTTTTGTGGCTGATTCATAATCCAAGATGGCCACCCTGGCCTCTGATTGGCTCAGACATTTTCAACATCTTCTCGAATTCCACCAGGCTAATTTCAACCAAACATGGCCCATGTCATCCTCTCATGGCCATGCATATGTTATTATTTTTGGGGCCAATTAAAAATCCAATCATTACAAGATGATTCTGTTTTAACCATATTGTATTATCTTTCGTATGTATTAATATTAATTTTGTTTTAATTATTATTGTAAATACTATCTAAATCTGTTACATGTATGTTTGGTTGTTTAGCCACTGTTCCCATTGAATTTGATAAATCATATGAGAAGTTATGAATTAAAAAACAAATAACCATGAAAATGATTTGGACTTAGCTTTTTCTCTACAAGTGTAGACATGCTTTCACAGTTGAAGATATACATGCAGCAAGCTTGCTAAAATGAAAACATGCTTGCGGGAAGCTTGCACAGTTTAAGATATGCATGCAGCAAGCTTGCAAAATGAAAACATGCTTGCGGGAAGCTTGCACATTTGAAGATATGCTTGCAGCAAGCTAGCAAAAATGAAAACATGCTTGCGGGAAGCTTGCACAGTTGAAGATATGCATGCAGCAAGCTTGCGCATGCTTTCACAAATGAAAACATGCATGCGGCAAGCTTGCAAAAATAATGACTACCTTACGCGAGCTAAATGTTAGCTTGCAAATAGCTTGCAAATAGCTTGCATTGCTTGTACTACCTTGTAATAACCTTGTAACTACCTTGCAACAACCTAGCCGCAAGCATGTATTTTTGTTTGGGGCATAACAGTTTATATAAAAAAAAAACAAAAAAACACAGTAGATTTTGGAAATTAATTCATCCTGTTTAACAGTACCAGTATATGCCAAGATTGCATTCATTTAAACATTGGTTCCTTACAGTATGATAAAGTGTTCATTGACAGATAGTTTAAACATTGGTTCCTTACAGTATGATAAAGTGTTCATTGACAGATAGTTTAAACATTGGTTCCCTACAGTATGATAAAGTGTTCATTGACAGATAGTTTAAACATTGGTTCCCTACAGTATGATAAAGTGTTCATTGACAGATAGTTTAAACATTGGTTCCCTACAGTATGATAAAGTGTTCATTGACAGATAGTTTAAACATTGGTTCCTTACAGTATGATAAAGTGTTCATTGACAGATAGTTTAAACATTGGTTCCTTACAGTATGATAAAGTGTTCATTGACAGATAGTTTGAACATTGGTTCCTTACAGTATGATAAAGTGTTCATTGACAGATAGTTTAAACATTGGTTCCTTACAGTATGATAAAGTGTTCATTGACAGATAGTTTAAACGAGCAGATAGGATGGGAGGGCTAAGTAATGTTTTCACAAGAAGTATGTGTGGACTAAGTTATTATATTTCTGTGTTGGCCTGCATACCACATTTCTTATAAAAATACTTGTGAGACACTGAATTAAAGGAATGCTCATGCAAGGCTTTTGAATTGGTATACATATTCAACGATAAACTTATAATGTCCATTATTGCTTAATATCAACAAGTATAATCATATATTTAATTAATAAAATGGTTAAATGTGACGACTATTATATATTACGGGCCTGTACCTGTGATTCATGATTTGCAGGTGTATATTTGGAAGGTATCCAGTCAAAATAATTAAATACTGCTATCTAGACACACAAAAAATATGTGCCAGTTTTATTAAGATGACGGGGTATTGTGGGATAAATCTGCCACCCCTAAAATGGCAATGGTCATTATCAGCCATCCTGCTTTATTACTGTAAATAATTCTGTAAAACCCTTTATTAAGTAGACTTTCCCATCACAAAACTGACCAATTACGTAGTCCCAAAGTAAATAAAATTATCACTTGGGTATCGTGAGTGGTCGTTTTTGCTCCAATAGGCCTAATAATATGCTCTCTCTTTTTTTTTGGATTTTTTGAGATAGAAAAATAAATGAACTCCATTTCATTCTATTGATGCAAAATTGAAAGTTTGATGCAAGTTGAATAGTTTATCATACTATCAAGTCATTTATGTTGTTTCACAAGTCAGATTGATGAAAGCGAAGTGCCTTGTCGTAAATTAGAGCATTTGTTTGCACTGTGCATACAGGAGTTGGTAGGAGCTGATGTCACTTCACCTCAAGCTATAGTACCGGATGCCACAAAAACAAAACAAAATGGCTGCCCCCAGTTCGCACGAATAATCACATTTTTTTTATTAACTATAAAATTATGCATTTTTCATTTGTTAAAGTGTCAGTATTGTGTTGGTGGTCCGGATATGCATCTTTCCAACAAAAGGCTCATGTTTGAGTTTACTAACCCTTTAACCATGTACCTCACTCACATCTGAAATGTCAACATACAATGTAATATACGAAATGGATGGTTACAATAAAAATGTTGTGATTCAGATGGGGAATTTTTTCTTTCTTGCTAGTTTTGAAGCTATATTGTTCACTAATTCTAATGTTATGACGTATAAGAAAAGTCTTGATTGATAGCACTATTATTTATTTGGTCATTGATGCTGCAATCACATGTGCAAAACACTGGAATTGAAACATGTTTGAAATGGTCTTTGGGGTTGAGGTGGTATGTACAGAGGGTAAAACCATTACCATGAATATATTAATTATGTTCAAACCAATTCACGTACATATACATTTTCACATCAGAATTGTTTTTATTTGGGGAGAATTTATTGATATATAACATCAACAAATTCCCCCAAAATTAAAAACCTTTTTAAAAAATAATTACACATGTACAATCAATATAAATAATATACTTCAAAATATATCTACATGATTTTTTTTCACTCTTACAAGGATACATGTGTAATTCCATCATTTTCTGCGTGTTCTCAAAGGATAACGTTGGTTTTTCTCTGATGTGATTCAGTCAGAATGTAGGTCAACTGTATTACAGGTTTTGTAATTATAATCATGTACATGTATGTCACATCTTTAACTCGAGCAACACTTTCACTTGTTATGTGGTATATATCCAAGGAATCTCAACAGAATTGCCTGATCATTCTTATTTAAATCTTCATATTTACTTTATTGTTTCACACTTTCCTGCATATACACAAAACCGTTCTCTTATGAGTCCTGGGTCTTATCTCCGAAATTCGACTTCACGTCCATGGTAGTGAATTTGTTTAAATTTGAATAATTTCAGTTAAAATCAGAATTTTAAGATTGTTGATTTCATAAACATAAAATTAGCTATAGACTCTTTGTTTCTACATGTAAGTTAAAGAAAGTTGGGAATTTTGACGTTCATATTTATGGTTTAGATTCAGTCTGCTTTTCGTCTCGGGAATGCTTGGTGTTATGTATTTGAGAGCTAGAAAGACTAGTGATAAACCCTGGGGTCACTGTTTCAGTGTTGTGCGTGTGAGGATTCTGCGATGGATGAGTTCCCGGCCACACAGCTGCGCTTGTTGCCGTCCCTACAGACGTCACATGTGAGCAGTCTCCTGAACGCGGTCTGGAAGTTGTGGTCCATGACAGTGTAGACAACAGGGTTCATACAGTACATAAACCAGGCCATGAACGGGGCCCAGATGTGTGCCATCGGATTCATGAACGCTGGGTCCAGGATGTTGACGGCAAAATACGGAGTGGTGCCGATGAGAAACAGGCAGAATATACACAACATCATGGCCGTCAGACGCAGCGAGTCTTTCTGAGACTTGTGTCTGCGGTACTGGCTGGCCGTGCGCGCCACCCGCTTGCGCGATATGTAGGCCACGCAGCCGATCCTGGCGTAGCACACCACTATGAAGATGCAGGGGATGACGAAGCCGAGCGTGATGGTGGTCACCTTGTGGGACTTTTGCTTGGAAGGCGTGAAGGTGCACTGGAGGATGGTGGCGTGGAAGGAGAACGAGCCCCACAGGTGGATGACGGGCGTCAGGCAGAACACGAGGGAGAAGAGCCAGCACAGCACGACAATGCTGATGAAGGGGCCACGGGCGGAGAAACGCGAGTACGTCTGCGGGTGCACGATGTGCAGGAAGCGGTACAGGGCGATGGCGCTCAGCAGCATCATGTTGACGCCGATCAGCCAGATGCGCACGGCCGAGTTCATAATGCACACTTCCTCGGCAAGCGGCCAGCCGTGCGTGTGGAAGATGAGCGCCTGCAGCGGCAGCACGGAACCACAATACACGATCTGTGCAGCGCTCAGGTTGCCGATGAGGATGCAGTTGATGTTGCACTTGAGGTTGGACGTGATGATGGCCAACACGGTGAGCAGGTTTCCCACAAAGCCGAGCGTTGCCAGGATGATGGTCAGCCACTCCGCGGTCAGCATCACCGTGCTGGAGATACATGGTTCGTGGTCACACGTCCGGTTGGTGGTTTCCATCGTAGCCGTGGTAACGTTCCCAAACATTCCTGTCATGTTGACAATGAAGTACTCAGTATGTTGTTATGCAAACATAGGTTATTTTCATTCTTTACTGCTGCTGCTGGAATTGCCAGTTTATGTCTTGAAAAGTTTTCAGGTGATGTTTATCATTAAATAGTTAAACACTAATTGAAAAGTCCTGACACATTTTATTTTCCATCATTTCAAAGAAATCCATTCCTAGCTTCACATCCTTTTACATCCTTTCCTAGTTTTAACGTAGACAATTTCAGCTGTTTTTTATATTATTTAATACAATGTTAGTTGATGTTTTCACAAATTAGAGTCTCATCTTCTAAACTGTTACGTATATCATTGATTAATCCACCTACTCCTTGACTTCACAAATTGACCGTATCTTGTTGTACTTAAAGATGGCAGCCTCTGTTTTTCTCTCTGACATTAATTCCTTGTACATGTAGTTTATTATCAAAGTAGTTTGGCCTTTGTTTCATGGTCTGCCTCTGAAATAAGAAAACCACACTATTAAACAAGTTGAACAAAAAAAACATCTGTAGGTTTGTTTTGTTAACATTGCAATTTGTCTCTATGATGTAATAAGATATTGCTAACTATAAAGGTTTACAAGACAAGACAAGAATTTTATTCTCATAAACTGCACTGAGTGCAGTATGGAGAAAATATAAACAAAATAAAAGTAAAGTTTGTTTTATTTAACAACGCCGCTAGAGCACATCGATTTTTTATCTTATCATAGGCTATTGGACGTCAAACATATGGTCATTCTGACACTGTTTTTAGAGGAAACCCGCTGTCGCCACATAGGCTACTCTTTTTACGACAGGCAGCAAGGGATCTTTTATTTGCGCTTCCCACAGGCAGGATAGCACAAACCATGGCCTTTGTTGAACCAGTTATGGATCACTGGTCGGTGCAAGTGGTTTACACCTACCCACTGAGCCTTGCGGAGCACTCACTCAGGGTTTGGAGTCGGTATCTGGATTAAAAATCCCATGCCTCGACTGGGATCCGAACACAGTACCTACCAGCCTGTAGACCGATGGCCTGCCACGACGCCACCGAGGCCGGTATAAACAAAATAAGTTACAAAGTGTTTTCTGTAGTGGTAATGGACATACTATTTAAGTAATATTAACCCGGAAGACTGACCCTCTCAATGACAATGTGCAAATATTTACATAGTTTACACAAAAGTGATTTTTTAGTTGTAGAAAATAACTGGTAAAAGGTAATTGCACTTGCTCTATTGGTATAGTAACTACATGTAGGTATATACACATTTCGATCAGTAGTTAAAGACGTACATTTAAAAATATAGTGAAACTCATCACCAACATCAGTGTTGCACAAGTGACATATTCTGTTTTCTCTCTCAATATTAAACCATCTACCGGCTTCAATAGGAAGTCTGACATTACCAGTTCTAAATTTATAAAGAATTCTAAAAAAATTTGTTGAGAGTTTCAACAAATAATTTTCTAATTTAAATTCATGCTTGAACATTCTGTAGTTAATACCTTTTGATAAGTCAAATTTATCACTATTCCATTTTTGTAAGTACTGGTCACATAATATTCGTTTAACTGCATGTTTTAACCACAAAACATCCACCTGTGTACATGAATATATATTACATAAACCACATTCATCTAATATACGTTTTATAAAGGATAACCAAGTACATGGTATAGCATTAACGTTATGGTTATATGATGCCAACATGTATAATATACCAGGCAATTTAGATTTTCTACTATTAACAACATTTGCCCAGTATGTAATCATTCTAACTTTAACACTAATAGACAGTGGGTATCTACCTAATTCACCATAAATCATAAAGCTTGGTGTCGACTTATTAACACATAATATATATTTACAGAACTTGAGGTCTAATCGTTCAATGATATCTAAATTACTGAAGCCCCATATTTCACATCCATATAATAATATAGGTTTTACAATCCTGTCGAACAGATCTAATTGACATTTGTTTGATAGATTGAACTGTCTGCATTTTTGTAATACAGCAAACATAGACTTTGAGGCTCGATTGATTAGATCTTTCTTAGCATTTGTCAATGACCCGGATTTACTCAACACAAGCCCAAGGTATTTAACTTCAGTTACGATTTCTAAGTTTTTATTATTGTATGTAAATTGATTCTTTTTTGTTTTTGAGTTGCTTCTTGAAAAAAAATCAAAATTTTGGTCTTGGCTGCATTAACTTTAAGTTTCCATGTTTCACAGTATACTTGAAAACAATCTAGTTGATGTTGTAGGTCATCTGCTGTTTCAGCTAGTAGTACAGTGTCATCAGCATATAGTAACACAAATAACTTAATATATACATTAAGATATTTCTCAAGTGGATTTGTTACTAATTCGATACCTTTGCTATTTTTTGTAGCTAAAAATGTTTCTAAATCATTTAAATATAATGAAAATAAAAAAGGTGACAAATTTTCTCCTACAGAGATTCTATTCTGTGTAGGCAGTGCATTTGTAGGTCACACAGTACTCCAAAGCGTGTGTTAAGTTACTTATTCTTTTATTTTCACTTGATTATTTTGATTTTTATAACCATTTTGCAGACAATTTTTAATTTAAAAATAAAAAATAAATGTTTGGTATTTAAGAACTACGGTATTTTGTTTTGGTGTGTAGATATTGTAGGCGACAAGGCATTCAAAATCAAATTCTGAGTAAGTAAGAACTTGAGTTTATGTATTTAACGTATATTGGTGATATACTCATTTCGGGGAAGTTAATCTTTCACACCAGCCAGAATAAATGACTACACATCTACACATGCCATGGAATCTTAATATATTATCATTCAGTTTGTTAATCAAACATTCAGTTGGTGAATGGGTGAATTTAAACATGCCACGAAGTGTGTTTTTGATGTAAATTAAATTATTTTAGTATTGTTTCATTATGATTTGGACCGAGTGTACGGTTCAGATATGAATTCAGACTGTTACAGATGATAATAACCTGTTTGTTTTGATTGCACCATAGTAGAGCTCAATGAAAATATTCAAATGACATAATATACATAAATATGCAAAATATCTACTGTTCCAGAAATCAGTGTATACAGACATTTTAATAACAAACTACAAAAATCTTGATTTTAACATTTTCATTTTAGGTTTGTGATGGAAATAATTTGTTCATATTCAAACTTCATGTTTGCTATTGACAAACAATTTAACATTTATGTATGTTGTACTTGTATATACATTGTCAGGGCTTCTGCCAGAGGGTAAAACAGATATATATAGTGCCATACCCAAATTTTCGTGCAGATTTTGACAAAATTAATTACTTAACCCTAACCCTAAACCTAACCCATTTGTTTCTAGAGGAGGCCAACCCATACCCCATGTCGACTGCGGTTGCATTCAGCACACATAATATTCAATTCCATAGCGCCATACCCAGAAAGTTCTTTCTGGCAGAAACTCGGATTGTATTAGCATGTAATTTATGACATTGAATTTATTAATTATATATTATTATGTTTGCAATATGCAGTTATTAAACCTACATGGTCCTGTTTTCTCATAAATTTACACAAAATAGATTTCCATTACTAATACACAGATTATATTTAATAGTAATCCTCATTAAATATTTTCATTAGTTATGTTTGGAATTCAAACAGTTACACTGACTCCTACACATATCTAAGACTCTCAGACCCTGTAGATTGTAATATAATCTGAGTTTCAAAAACACCTCAACAACAATTCAAGGGAATACGTCCCTCTGCCCTCACCCATGCCAAAGAGGGAACTTTTAATTTTTATCATTTATTTCTTTATCTCTAATGTTCTTTTTCTTTGCTAGAAATAGTTAAAATTTAAGTCTGTATTGACCACTTTAAAATGAAAAAAACAACAACAAAAACCTCCAACTAATATAGGTATAATACATACTGTGCCTTTTAGCTAATAATCCATTATTATTTAATCATAAATCTGACAGAGAAATTTGTATATTCCAGCACTGATTTTAAAACACTTGTATTTGTGACGTCCTGCCAGAAGTGAAATCCATGGTACATGATATCCCACCGAGTGATGAAGCTGCTGGAATGTCAGACACAGAATCCGAATAGTGTATAATTATAACGTATATTGCCATACATTTGTCGTCAGATGTGAAAATAATATCCTGCATATTGACAAGCCCACATGATTATTAATGGTTTCTTCTGACACTTCGCTGAGCTGCGAGTACACATTGATCATTAAGATACCATTAACTTATTGCTTCTATTGTCAGAGCGGTACTGCGCTTTTGGTGTTGGCAAGATTAGCTGACATGATGTTTAATTAATTAATTAGTAAAACTCACGATGATCTGTTGTGTTCATTGTAATCTTAGCAGTGCGAGTTTGTGTATCAGCGTCGTGTGCCGATTTGTATTTAATGACTGATATTTCCTCCTGGGATGTGAAGACTTAGCCGTGTGAATGATTCCTTATATAATGAACAGATTGTTTTAACATTTAGCGTGCCATCACGGCACATGTATGTCTAGTATAGTACTGGTGGCTGTATAGTGTTAGTGTGTGATACATACAGTAGTATTCCATTCATAACATCTTCATTATGTTTGCAACTACGATGCCGATTCTCTTAAAGACCTAATCTGGAGTATATTATTAAATATTTGAACAATTAATGAAATAAGGATTTTGGATCATTTTTAATTATTTATAACTGACATGATTTAATAATAATAAAGTACTAGTCAGCTTTATTAGTACCCTACCTGGTCCAAACAGGAGAGGACTATAGGTTTTGTCCTTGTCTGTCTGCCTGCCTGCCTGTCTGTCTGTCTGTCTGTCTGTCCCACATATTTCTGGACCTTTTTTTTTGTAATGCCTCAAGATGTTCATCCAAAGCTATATGTATAGTTGTATCATGTACTGTTACAGATCAGTTATGACTTTCATGACAGTTTACCCATTTTTCACAGAGTTATGACCCCTGAACTCAGGAGATACAAAAATGTGTTGGGCACGTTAGGGGACATGTATTGTTTCTGCAGTACTCTAAGGATGCTTGTTTAATCAAACTATGATCTAAATAGTGATTGTTTAGGATGCTTTATGATGGGTGGGTTTGAGGTGGGAGCATAGTTATCAATCAACCATTGGACTCGTACTTACATCCATTCATGGTTCAAGCATGATTGTCATGGGCTAATGCTCTGAGATTCCCTTTGGATGTGTCAAAGACAGGAAGTAAGTTATTTTCTATACCAGCTCCACCTGGTGAGCGCTGTTGGTGTTATAGCTCCATTCAATCCCATGTCCTGCTGTCCTTTTCATTCTACCAATTGAGAAATTTAGAGGGATTTTTTTTTAAATTTTTTTATCATCATCTTTTTTTTTTTTTTTTTTATTTTTTTTTTTTTAAAGTGTATTATTTCTTTAAATGTATATGGCACAACTTTGCTTGGCATGTTTATAATTGCGTTAATTTAGTCGCACAATGTTTTGACTTCCATCGGTTACACCGAGTTCCCTATGATGTCTTGTTTTAGACTTGCTCATAGCCGACATGTACTCTTTGTTAGTGTTGGCTCAGTTTACTGTGTACCCGGCAGTGGTCACATCTCATCCGTCATTCTTAGCATACAACAAGCTAATTAGTGTATTGATTTTTTTAATACATCTAATAAATTGATTGCCAGTGGTAATACCAAGAATTTTATCATCTAAGGTTGTTTGTTTTTTGGGGGTTTTTTTAATAGATTGACTGTCACTTGTGAAGACTATGACAGAATACTTATCCTTGAGTCTTAGCAAGTAGTGATCTAAATGTAATGATTTCTTATACCTGTAATAAGCTGACTGTTGCAGGCGATAACCATCACGACATATATCTCCCTTTCTCCTGATTTCTTATACCTGTAATAAGCTGACTGTCACAGGCAACAACCATCACAACATATATCTCCCCGTCTCCTGATTTCTTATACATGTCGCTGACTGTTGCAGGCAATAACCATCACAGCATATATCTCCCTATCTCCTGGGAGAAACTGGCATTTCACTACAAACAAGTCCTTGTCTAGACTGCTATATCTACATCTTATATACACACAAAAACACCATTTATCATAGACTGCCATATTGTGTTTCTCATGCAATATTTATTATATCAATGGGTGATCTAAACTTGCTTTTCTTCAATATATTGTGATGTGATTTCTTGTATTGCAATATATTGTTATGTGATTTCTTCTATTGCAATATATTGTGATGTAATTTTTTCTATTGCAACATATTGTGATGTGATTTCTTCTGTAGCAATATATTGTGGTGTGATTTCTTCTATTGCAGTATATTGTAATGTGATTTCTTCTGTTGCAACATATTGTGATGTGATTTCTTGTATTACAATATATTGTTACGTGATTTCTTCTATTGCAATATATTGTGATGTGATTTCTTGTATTGCAACATATTGTGATGTGATTTCTTGTATTGCAACATATTGTGATGTGATTTCTTGTATTGCAACATATTGTGATGTGATTTCTTGTATTGCAATATACTGTGGTGTGATTTCTTGTATTGCAATATATTGTGGTGTGATTTCTTGTATTGCAATATATTGTGGTGTGATTTCTTGTATTGCAATATATTGTGGTGTGATTGCTTGTATTGCAATATATTGTTATGTGATTTCTTGTATTGCAATATATTGTTATGTGATTTCTTGTATTGCAATATATTGTTGTGTGATTTCTTGTATTGCAATATATTGTGATGTGATTTCTTCTATTGCAATATATTGTGATGTGATTTCTTCTGTAGCAATATATTGTGATATGACAGACATCTTATGTCAGTGTGTATTGTCATGTGTACTGCAATAAACTGCTGAAAAACGATTGGTTGTATTAGAAATAATATTAGGTTCATTTCATAAACTGTTGCTATTGTCAGGTGTTTTGTTCTGCTTAGAACTGGTGTACTGCAGACACACTGACTAATTATCTAACGTGATGCCAGTCTGTCTGTGATTGAACAGTAAGTATACCAAGATGTTTTGGCCTTAAATTTATGTGTTTTGAAAATGAACAAAATTCCAGTTTTAGTGTCACCTAAAACTGTTTTATCTTTATTCTTTTGGTGAAAAGCTCACAATAACCTCTACTTTTTCAAACATTGGTGGGTTTTTTGGGGGGGGGGGGGGGGGGGGGGGGGGGGGTTCTGGGTTGGGTTTTTTCAATGTTTTTTTAATGGGTGTTTATTTTGGGGGGGTTTCAAAGTTTTTATATATACAATCGAGCACTGTTGTGCTGATGTCATTGGGACCACAAAAAAAATATCGAGTTGACCGAATATTAACTCAAACGTCCCAAAAATGTACAAACAAAATAAGTCATATATAAAAATTCTATATAAATATTTGTTTTTTTTTATTGAATCATACATTTTTTTATTTAAACCATTGAAAATTATTATGCTATGAAAAATAAATTAATCAGTCAATTGTATCGTTCTGAACAGAGTTAATACATTTTTTAAATGTCTATAAGTTAAAATCACTGTGGATGTTACAGCAATCTAAATTTGTTTTTAACAAATATGAATGTATAAGAAAGTTATAATAACAAAATACAGTTACATAAAATGTTTTGTAGAAAAAAAAAAAAATCCCACACCTAATTCATAAAGTCTAGGAATAATGTTTGCCACGCATTGGTTTGTGGCATCAAAGCTGCAGAGCTAAAACGTGTATACATCGACATCTCGTTTACGTGACATTCCTTGCATCAACTTAAGAACCAACAGGGCCACAGACAGTTAACACCTCTTTCACAATGCATCGGTGGTATCGGCATCGGCTGTCGTCGCCGCGTGTATATTCCTTTGAATTCACACTGCTAGGTAATAGATGATGGAATAGATGATTGAATCTCTTGATTCAGTTGCATAGCGGAAACAATGCAAGCATGGTGTCACGGAATAAACACAGAGTTTGCTGCCTTCTTTGTCAATTAACAACTAGTTTACTAGTTAACCGATCAAGACGAATTAATGCTACTTTTACCAGTCCACAATTTCTCAAAGCCATAAGTCACATGACTAGTTGCATTCCGTAACACTCGTCGTCTGCTAGCGTTTTCTTTTAAGCTCAATAAGTCCATTTTAGTACCTTGTTCAATGGTTTAGATAATTGTATTTGTTAATATTACAGTAAACTGTTACAGTACTTACATGTACAAATCATATGTTTACAGTCAATTGTGGGCATCTCTTGATGGGTGGTTACATGCTCACAATACAGGTACAGCATTGACTTCAGATCACACAATTCATATTTATCTTTTTAGATATTTTATTTATTTTAACACATAATATTATTATCAACACATTTTTTAATATAAAAGTTTACATTGGGACCAAAAAAATATATCGACTCAAACGTTATATCGACTCAAACGAGATAAAAACATGATAGTTAATAAAAAATTTGGCTGGGACTGGCCAGTCATATCAACATAAGCGATATATCAACTCAAGCAAGTTCGACACAACAGTGCTCGATTGTATATATATATTTTTTTTACCTTTCTTCTCAAGGTCACTTTTGTTCCTAAGGCTAATAAACTTGATTTAAATGTGCTTTGGGTTTCATTAAACGAACATTCCTTTACTTGTTTTAATATTGGAGACAAAACTCAGCCAGTGTTCACGTAATTAGCCTCGGTGTATACATGTTCAAGTACAGAGATCTCAGTATTGTAGTACTGGTTATAATTTTGTGAAAAAACCATTAGTATAATGTGATTACTGTACACCAGACTGCAGTGGTATGTAGAAATATTAATTCACTTGTACTGACATTGACAGTATAAACAGTGTAACTGGACAGAACGGCTATAAGCCTATCAATTACCTTACAGACCTGTAAAATGGATCATAATCAAAACAGAATGGGACATACATTTATAGGAAAAGAACAGAATCAACGTTTAACAACATCCCCACATGTGTATCAGATAATTAACCTCAGCTGACGGGATTTGAACTATGGACCCTCTTCATGAGAGGCCAGCACTTTACCAACTGAACTACGGGTAATGGAGAAATTCCCACTAGCTACTATGGTACCAGTAGGATTACTTTATACAAGCACTGCTTTTAAATAATGGCTATACAGTTATACTATACAGTTGTTGCAACTGTTGGTATGTAGTGGGAATGAGGAAACCTGGTGATCTTTATAGACAGGTTACCAGACAGGACAGCACGTGTCACAACCTTTGTATACTAGTAATGGGGGAAAATATTCTCCAGGTTATATTTATAGAAAGAAGATAAAACCAAACTAGGTTTCAATTTAACATTGGCCTTTTAATGAGATGAGCAACCTGTTAGTCTGTAATAAATGCTATACAAGTAGCTAAAGCTTGTTGGCCATACCTGTAACACATCTGTGATTGGTATGATTAAGAAACTCAATTTCAAAGGTTTGGTCTAAAAACAGTTTAAAGAAGTGATTCATTTTGACCCTAACTTAAGACTATGGAGAGCCATTTAAGACATGACCATATTTATATGATATAACTGCACATGTTACTGGAAGCTAAAAATGACTGTCCTTGAACTAGTCTCAGGGGAGTGATTGGCAGTGAGAGTGATGGCTCCCCTTTATTGGTGAGGTCTGGGTCTTTCTAAATACATACATGATGAATGTATTCAACATTGTTGGTGAAAATTCAGTTAGCACCAAAAGATTGTGTGATGAAGCTTTCAGTTAGCCATTACCTCAACAGTTAGGTTAATGTTTTCTGTGTAATACGTGGATCACATATTGATTAGGTTAATGTTTTCACTGTAATACATGAATCACATATTGATTAGGTTAATGTTTTCTGTGTAATACATGGATCACATATTGATTAGGTTAATGTTTTCTGTGTAATACATGGATCACATATTGATTAGGTTAATGTTTTCACTGTAATACATGGATCACATATTGATTAGGTTAATGTTTTCTGTGTAATACATGGATCACATATTGATTAGGTTAATGTTTTCACTGTAATACGTGGATCACATACTGATTAGGTTAATGTTTTCTGTGTAATACGTGGATCACATACTGATTAGGTTAATGTTTTCTGTGTAATACGTGGATCACATATTGATTAGGTTAATGTTTTCTGTGTAATACGTGGATCACATATTGATTTGTGTGAATATTCTCCTTGTTTTCTTTCATCTTTCATTTATGGATCACGATTTTCATTAACATACTCCAATCACTTCTCCACATAAACCTAGATCTAGCCGAGTTTCTTCCAATTTGTTAATTATTCTTTATTCTTGTATACAGAACTATATATGCCCGGTCATCATAATTTCCTTTTGTTAAAGTCATGAACAGCAAATTTTCCAGTGCCAGTTAGTCTGATTTCCAACTACCAAGAGAGAGATAGCATGCTAGACTCGAATACGGTTTGAAACAGTTTCAATGTGCAGTGTGTTTTGCTTCAAGTTACGTGCCATTATTTTATGATTTGATGACAGTGTCTTATCTTGTGTCACTGTTTAGTGGTCACCAATGATGTACACGTCTGAAAAACACCAGAGTAAAACACCTTGGGCCAATTTCATATGTCTGGGTTTCGTAACACCGGGTTATATGAAAACCTAGGTTTAACACCGGTTTACGTAAAACGCAGAAAAACTTGACTAAGACCTACACCTGTAGTGCATTTCACAAGTGTGTGTTTTACATGTGTTTAAAAAAAACATGCTTTTTGCATGGGTTACCCGCAGATCTGAAAAGGGACATAAGCGAGTGATAGCTTACTCATCATCACTTTGTAGTTGAAACTTGTTAACAGTATTTATTAGCATTCGCGTACCAGATGGGGGATCAGCTACCTTCTACTCCCACAGTCTGGGGAAAACCTTCGTATTCGGGCAAACATGATGGAGATGTTTGGACAAAATGACCAGGCCTAAAAAAAATTCACCATGTATTTCCATCATTTTACTCACAATATTACTTATAATCCATGTAAAATGTGTACAGAACCCTACATAGCTGTTGGTAATAATATCAATAAATGTTGTTACCCAGAATCGGGCATTTCACTTTAATTCGGGCAAAAACAAGTCTGCACCCCCCCACCCCCACCCCACCCCACCCAAAAAATAAAAAATAAAATGGGACCCGTACGCCTGAGGGCACAAAGAAAACTTTTTGTGAAATGTTTAAACCTGTAGGCGTATCTAACTTCTTTTTTTTACCTTTATTAAGACAAAACAAACGCTCGCTAAAGCTTGTGACAACTAAAAATTATTTCACTTAGTACACAAATTTGATAATAACTCTATATATCTCAGGCGCTTTGTTGTTCGTTTGCCACGAACATGGTGAATGATTGATGTGTGAAGGGGTGGATCTAATTATACAGTTATGTACTGTATTGGCTTCATAAAACAGGTCTATGATGGTACATAACAAGTACTGTGTTCGCTTCGTAAAACGGGTCTATGGTGTTACATAACAAGTACTGTATTGGCTTCGTAAAACAGGTCTATGGTGTTACATAACAAGTACTGTATTGGCTTCGTAAAACGGGTCTATGGTGTTACATAAAAAGTACTGTGTTCGCTTCGTAAAACGGGTCTATGGTGTTACATAACAAGTACTGTATTGGCTTCGTAAAACGGGTCTATGATGTTACATAACAAGTACTGTGTTCGCTTCGTAAAACGGGTCTATGGTGTTACATAACAAGTACTGTGTTCGCTTCGTAAAACGGGTCTATGGTGTTACATAACAAGTACTGTATTGGCTTCGTAAAACGGGTCTATGGTGTTACATAACAAGTACTGTATTGGCTTCGTAAAACGGGTCTATGGTGTTACATAGCAAGTACTGTATTGGCTTCGTAAAACGGGTCTATGGTGTTACATAGCAAGTACTGTATTGGCTTCGTAAAACGGGTCTATGGTGTTACATAACAAGTACTGTATTGGCTTCGTAAAACGGGTCTATGGTGTTACATAACAAGTACTGTATTGGCTTCGTAAAACGGGTCTATGGTGTTACATAACAAGTACTGTATTGGCTTCGTAAAACGGGTCTATGGTGTTACATAACAAGTACTGTATTGGCTTCGTAAAACGGGTCTATGGTGTTACATAACAAGTACTGTATTGGCTTCGTAAAACGGGTCTATGGTGTTACATAACAAGTACTGTATTGGCTTCGTAAAACGGGTCTATGGTGTTACATAACAAGTACTGTATTGGCTTCGTAAAACGGGTCTATGGTGTTACATAACAAGTACCGTATTGGCTTCGTAAAACGGGTCTATGATGTTACATAACAAGTACCGTATTGGCTTCGTAAAACGGGTCTATGGTGTTACATAACAAGTACCGTATTGGCTTCGTAAAACGGGTCTATGGTGTTACATAACAAGTACCGTATTGGCTTCGTAAAACGGGTCTATGGTGTGACATAACAAGTACCGTGTTCGCTTCGTAAAACGGGTCTATGGTGTGACATAACAAGTACCGTGTTCGCTTCGTAAAACGGGTCTATGGTGTTACATAACAAGTACCGTATTGGCTTCGTAAAACGGGTCTATGGTGTTACATAACAAGTACCGTATTGGCTTCGTAAAACGGGTCTATGGTGTTACATAACAAGTACCGTGTTCGCTTCGTAAAACGGGTCTATGGTGTTACATAACAAGTACCGTGTTCGCTTCGTAAAACGGGTCTATGGTGTTACATAACAAGTACCGTGTTCGCTTCGTAAAACGGGTCTATGGTGTTACATAACAAGTACCGTGTTCGCTTCGTAAAACGGGTCTATGGTGTTACATAACAAGTACCGTGTTCGCTTCGTAAAACGGGTCTATGGTGTTACATAACAAGTACCGTGTTCGCTTCGTAAAACGGGTCTATGGTGTTACATAACAAGTACCGTGTTCGCTTCGTAAAACGGGTCTATGGTGTTACATAACAAGTACCGTGTTCGCTTCGTAAAACGGGTCTGTGGTGTTACATAACAAGTACCGTATTGGCTTCGTAAAACGGGTCTGTGGTGTTACATAACAAGTACCGTATTGGCTTCGTAAAACGGGTCTGTGGTGTTACATAACAAGTACCGTATTGGCTTCGTAAAACGGGTCTGTGGTGTTACATAACAAGTACCGTATTGGCTTCGTAAAACGGGTCTGTGGTGTTACATAACAAGTACCGTATTGGCTTCGTAAAACGGGTCTGTGGTGTTACATAACAAGTACCGTATTGGCTTCGTAAAACGGGTCTGTGGTGTTACATAACAAGTACCGTATTGGCTTCGTAAAACGGGTCTATGGTGTTACATAACAAGTACCGTATTGGCTTCGTAAAACGGGTCTCTGGTGTTACATAACAAGTACCGTATTGGCTTCGTAAAACGGGTCTATGGTGTTACATAACAAGTACCGTATTGGCTTCGTAAAACGGGTCTATGGTGTTACATAACAAGTACCGTATTGGCTTCGTAAAACGGGTCTATGGTGTTACATAACAAGTACCGTATTGGCTTCGTAAAACGGGTCTATGGTGTTACATAACAAGTACCGTATTGGCTTCGTAAAACGGGTCTATGGTGTTACATAACAAGTACCGTATTGGCTTCGTAAAACGGGTCTATGGTGTTACATAACAAGTACCGTATTGGCTTCGTAAAACGGGTCTATGGTGTTACATAACAAGTACCGTATTGGCTTCGTAAAACGGGTCTATGGTGTTACATAACAAGTACCGTGTTCGCTTCGTAAAACGGGTCTATGGTGTTACATAACAAGTACCGTGTTCGCTTCGTAAAACGGGTCTATGATGTTACATAACAAGTACCGTGTTCGCTTCGTAAAACGGGTCTATGATGTTACATAACAAGTACCGTGTTCGCTTCGTAAAACGGGTCTATGATGTTACATAACAAGTACCGTGTTCGCTTCGTAAAACGGGTCTATGATGTTACATAACAAGTACCGTGTTCGCTTCGTAAAACGGGTCTATGATGTTACATAACAAGTACCGTGTTCGCTTCGTAAAACGGGTCTATGATGTTACATAACAAGTACCGTGTTCGCTTCGTAAAACGGGTCTATGATGTTACATAACAAGTACCGTGTTCGCTTCGTAAAACGGGTCTATGATGTTACATAACAAGTACCGTGTTCGCTTCGTAAAACGGGTCTATGATGTTACATAACAAGTACCGTGTTCGCTTCGTAAAACGGGTCTATGATGTTACATAACAAGTACCGTGTTCGCTTCGTAAAACGGGTCTATGATGTTACATAACAAGTACCGTGTTCGCTTCGTAAAACGGGTCTATGATGTTACATAACAAGTACCGTGTTCGCTTCGTAAAACGGGTCTATGATGTTACATAACAAGTACCGTGTTCGCTTCGTAAAACGGGTCTATGATGTTACATAACAAGTACAATGTTCGCTTCGTAAAACGGGTCTATGATGTTACATAACAAGTACCGTATTGGCTTCGTAAAACGGGTCTATGGTGTTACATAACAAGTACCGTATTGGCTTCGTAAAACGGGTCTATGGTGTTACATAACAAGTACCGTATTGGCTTCGTAAAACGGGTCTATGGTGTTACATAACAAGTACCGTATTGGCTTCGTAAAACGGGTCTATGGTGTTACATAACAAGTACCGTATTGGCTTCGTAAAACGGGTCTATGGTGTTACATAACAAGTACCGTATTGGCTTCGTAAAACGGGTCTATGGTGTTACATAACAAGTACCGTATTGGCTTCGTAAAACGGGTCTATGGTGTTACATAACAAGTACCGTATTGGCTTCGTAAAACGGGTCTATGGTGTTACATAACAAGTACCGTATTGGCTTCGTAAAACGGGTCTATGGTGTTACATAACAAGTACCGTATTGGCTTCGTAAAACGGGTCTATGGTGTTACATAACAAGTACCGTATTGGCTTCGTAAAACGGGTCTATGATGTTACATAACAAGTACCGTATTGGCTTCGTAAAACGGGTCTATGATGGTACATAACAAGTACCGTATTGGCTTCGTAAAACGGGTCTATGATGGTACATAACAAGTACCGTATTGGCTTCGTAAAACGGGTCTATGATGTTACATAACAAGTACTGTATTGGCTTCGTAAAACGGGTCTATGATGTTACATAACAAGTACTGTATTGGCTTCGTAAAACGGGTCTATGATGGTACATAACAAGTACTGTATTGGCTTCGTAAAACGGGTCTATGATGTTACATAACAAGTACTGTATTGGCTTCGTAAAACGGGTCTATGATGGTACATAACAAGTACTGTATTGGCTTCGTAAAACGGGTCTATGATGTTACATAACAAGTACTGTATTGGCTTCGTAAAACGGGTCTATGATGGTACATAACAAGTACTGTATTGGCTTCGTAAAACGGGTCTATGATGTTACATAACAAGTACTGTATTGGCTTCGTAAAACGGGTCTATGATGGTACATAACAAGTACTGTATACTGTACCGACAGGACCAATTACAAAATTTGGATTGAAAGGGACATTCCTGAGTTTGCTGCATTGTAAGATGTTTACGAAAAATTTAATATTTCTACGATTAAACTTACATATTAAATATATTTTCTTGTTTAGATTATCAGTGTCTGTATATTCAATGTGTTTGTGGTTGTCTTAATATTTGCAAGAAGCCCAAACTGGACTTTTTCTTCAAATAATTTTGTACTTACGAAAAATATATATTTTAGGAAATAAAATGAAATGTAACCTAGTACAAATAGTAGAACGATCAGAAACACGTTTAGTATACAGCCACTAATATTTTATGCAGAAAAATATATTTGATATGTACTTACAATCGTTAAAAAGTCTCTGTTAGTCGATAACATGTTAAAAATTGCAGCAAACTCGGGAATGTCCCTTTAAGGGGTATCTGGTTCAGAAAGGTTCTGTGTTGTGCTAATATTTAAAAGGGACTGTGAAAAAAGATCCGGTCTTTAGGGAATTCTGGTTTACAGAGGGTCCAGTTTTGAAGAGTTTCACTTTGATAGCTCTGTTTGCCACAAGGTCCCAGGGCCTAATTCACGAAGCTCTCTTAAGCTCTGCTAGACAACAAAGCATCCTCTTTGCAAGTCGTTTAGCATTGCACTGTGAGATCGCAAAGTTGCGAGAGTTTACTGAATTAGACCACAGATCAGTAAAACACCGGACATAACTCTCTTTTTTGATTAATTAAAAAAGAACTGGATTTAAAATGATTTTGTATTGCTTATTTAAGAATATGTTAATAAGTGAAGATGTAAAATTATACTTACATACTAAAACTATATTTCTGTTGATAGACATTGATGGGTTGGTGATTTTACTATACCTGTATGCTCAAGTTAAGGGGTTGCATCACCCATTTAATAGTTCTTTTCTTATTTAAATGCACATGGCATATGGAAATAAACATGTTTGATTGTATTTACTTTTATCTTTCACATTTGCCAATTTAGTGAAGCTGTTTAAATGTGGAAACCATGGTCTTGCCTGCAGGTAGCCTGTATACCTGAGTGTGAAGCCAGTGTTTACATAACTTGTTTAAAGGAGAACAGAGATGGTGAAGAAGTTGGCACAGAAAGGTGTCTGTGTGAAAAAAGGTCCAATCAGATAACTCATTCATCAAGTGGCTAACTTGAATGTTAAGGTTCATCCTGTGGCTGTTCTCTGGAAACGTTTGGCTGTAACACATTGACTGTGGAATAGTAGGACTTGTCTTGGAGAGCTCTTAATTATCGCTAATCAACCACAACTTATGTTTTGAGGCAGTTTCCATTTCTATCTAATTAGAAGATATTTGTATCAAGGTAATCCGCAAGCCTGCACAGTATTTGACTTACTATCTGGGTCAACAAACCAATTCTTGAAACTATATATATATACAGTCAACTCCACTTATTTGCACATCGGTTTATAGCATAATTCGGTTAATCGACTATTTTCACCCAACACGGAACCATTTGCCCTTATAACACTACAAAACATCCGGTTAATTGCACAGACTACAGGCTATATATCGGTTATTTGCACATATAAATAACGATTTTTTTTGGGTTTTTTGGTGCTAAATTAATGTCACAAATGACTGAGAATGTCTATCAAACTTTGGCAAAAAAACTCAAATAAATCACCGATTAATCTGTTTTGTTTGAGCTCACTGTGTGGTAAGCCGACTGTAAGTGTAATCGCTGTTTACAGTCGACGTGTGACATGCAAATGAGATGGTGTGCACGTTACTACTGGCGAATCACAATACCCGACTACAAGATTTAAGAATGACATAATTAAGTTGAATAAACCTAAGACCTAATGTTTTGTTTGCAATATATTGCTGTTAATCAGAGGCCATCTCAATAACAAGTAACTCTCCAACTATTATTTTTAGAAGTACCGCCTGTGCGCTTGTACGCATGCGCACTCAACTATTGAGGCCCTATTCGATTGACGTGTTCAGGGCAATCATTGTTCTGTATCAATTATTACGTTATGTTGAGAAGCCTTGTTAATAATTAAAAGATTACAGATCAATCGTCCTAGGCGGTTATGTTTTTAATAAATGTGACCGAGAAAGGGTTGTTGTTCACTTATTCATTAGATGCAGTGTACGCTATATCTGTTAAACGCAAAAGAAACGATTTATCACTTGCTTCCCGGAAAATGTAGCGGAAAAAAAAAAGACTGGTGGGGGAGGTCGTCAAAAAAACAAACATAACAAAGACCGTTATTTATGGATCGTCCCTAAGTTTCTGCTATATTGTTAGACACCAATCAGTCGGACCTCACCATGAAGGTCAGTCAATTGTGTTAGACCGGTCATGCATGCAATGCAGACTGCTGGAACTGATAACGACTCACTAGCCGAGCTTAACTTTAATTGCTTAACTATAGCAAAGTCATTATTTGGGGATCACAAATAATACCAAAGCTTGCCGTATCTTTTGGGATGGAAAGAACACCATACCAGCAAATGCATACAAGTTCACGTAATTCTATTCGGTCAATCAACAGCCCGGTAATTCCGGAAACTGACGTCATTTTGTAAACACGTGCACCGATGAAACGTGAACTTTTTGATGGTTCTGTTGTTTCAAGTTTATCTCATTAACTACATGGCTAATACACTTTGTTTACACTAGTGGATGGTCAGTGGGGTTTTTTTTAATGCACAAAGTTTGTGTTTTTAGAAAACGACGCCAGTTTGTGTTTTTAGAAAACGACGCCCAGTGACGGACGTTGTTGGTTTTTTAGAAAATGATTTCTGGTCTGGCAGATTAAAACAAAAACGCCATGCTAATTATATATATCGATAGATATATTTTTTTACATTTATATATATCTAACTGCATGTGACATGTGTTAACTGTAATAGTTCCGGTATGAAGTACCGCATTATGCTAGACTGTCTCCCATGCCACTTTGTAGTTGGATGGCTGTTACAAAGTGAAAGTCGGTACTCTATCGGTTAATCGACTAACCCGGTTAATTGCACAAAATCGAGCAGCACCGAGGGTATGCAAATAAGCGGGTTTGACTGTATATATATACATATATATACAGACCCACTTTGAAAATGCAATTTCAGCTTTAAATATCAAAAAAAGAAGTAAATGGTGTTTTGTTTGGCACATATCCAGAATTATTACCCCAGTGGTCAATCGTAACAGGGAAAATATTTTCCATATTTTCTTAGTGGGAAATATTCTGCATTGGTCTAACGAACAATACTATTGGACGATTTGAAGCTTACAAACCATTGACCTTGTCGGTACTAAATATGACATCACGATTTGGCAAAGACATAAAATGACGTCATGTAATTTAAAGAGTTTGTGTTTACGGCTGTCTGTTATTGGTGTTAAATTTATATGTATATGTATGTATTATCCTGTCTGTGGGATGGTGCATATAAAAGATCCCTTTCTGCTAATCAAAAAGTGTAGGCTATGAAGTGGCGACAGCGGGTTTCCTCTCTGTATCTGTGTGGTCCTTAACCATATGTCTGACACCATATAACTGTAAATAAAAAATGTTTTGAATGCGTTGTTAAATAAAACATTTCCTTACTTCCTTCATTACAGCATTATCTCTAACTGTCCAAATGTTTGCCTAGTTCTTGAACAGCAGAATACTTGTTCTATTGTTGTCTGTGCACAATGCTATGCTGTACAGTGCTTTAAGTTAACAACGAAAGTCTTCACTACAAAGGATGCTAAGAGATTTTATTAAAAATAGGATATTAATATGCAAAATTCCTAAAACAATTTTCTTTTGTTCAAATATTGTATGAACAATTCCTGAATTTCATTTGCTGAAAATAAGAAATACTTTATTATTTGTAGGTTGTTTTTGTTTTTGTGACTCAACTCATAAATAAGTCAATTAAAAATTTACATTTTCAAAGCTAGAACTTGGGGACTCGATTTACAGCTGAGATTGTCTTATAGGTGAAGATATATAGTATACTGTGCAGTCATCATCTGATAGATATATAGTATACTGTGCAGTCATCATCTGATAGATAGATATATAGCATGATGTGCAGTCATCATCTGATAGATATACAGTATACTGTGCAGTCATCATCTGATAGATATATAGTATACTGTGCAGTCATAATCTGATAGATATATAGTATACTGTGCAGTCATCATCTGATAGATAAATATACAGTATACTGTGCAGTCACCATCTGATAGATATATAGTATACTGTGCAGTCATCATCTGATAGATAGATATATAGTATGATGTGCAGTCATCATCTGATAGATATACAGTATACTGTGCAGTCATCATCTAATAGATATATAGTATACTGTGCAGATATCATCTGATAGATATACAGTATGCTGTGCAGTCACTATTGATAGATATACAGTATACTATGCAGTCATCATCTGATAGATATATAGTATACTGTGCAGTCATCATCTGATAGATATACAGTATGCTGTGCGGTCATCATCTGATAGATAGATATACAGTATGCTGTGCATAAATATACAGTATGCTGTGCAGTCATCATCTGATAGATAGATATACAGTATGCTGTGCAGTCATCATCTGATAGATAGATATACAGTATACTATACAGTATGCTGTGCAGTCATCATCTGATAGATATACAGTATACTGTGCAGTCATCATTTGATAGATATACAGTGTACTGTGCAGTCATCATCTGATAGATATACAGTGTGCAGTGCAGTCATCATCTCATAGATATACAGTGTGCTGTGCAGTCATCATCTCATAGATATACAGTGTGCTGTGCAGTCATCATCTGATAGATATACAGTGTGCTGTGCAGTCATCATCTGATAGATATACAGTGTGCTGTGCAGTCATCATCTGATAGATATACAGTGTACTGTGCAGTCATCATCTGATAGATATACAGTATACTGTGCAGTCATCATCTGATAGATATACAGTATGCTGTGCAGTCATCATCTGATAGATATACAGTATACTGTGCAGTCATCATCTGATAGATATATAGTATGCTGTGCAGTCATCATCTGATTCTGTGATTACAATACTTAAATATCCATGGTTACTGAATAGTGTTAGTCAGGAATTTGTCTCAGGCAGTACACCGGCCTTGGTGGTGCAGTGTTAAGCCATCGGACTACGGCTGGTAGGTACATGGCTCAATGGGCCACTACAGCCTCTTCTCTCTCACTAACCAACTAACAACTAACCCACTGTCCCCGACAGACAGCCCAGATAGCTGAGGTGTGTGTGTCCAGGACAGCATGCTTGAATCTTAATTGGATATAAGCACGAAAATAAGTTTAAAGAAAATTAATCAGGCAGTACTTGTAGTTTCTGCTCATTTAGTTACAGTCTGCGCTTCAGTGATTCTACTAACATTATTTAATCTACTTCCAAACTAGTTCCACATTCTCAGACAATAATGGATAAAAGACTTGTATTAAACTATTATAGGCAAGCCTTCATGATGAGCATGACAATGTTGTTTTGTGTTTAAGAATGATTCCATTCAAAACATTGCCACAGACTGTCGCCACATTGATCCTTTTGTCCCCATTTGTATTGTAATTGGTGACTATTGAAATGACAGGCCAAGTCCTGGTTACCGCATGATGGTGGCATACAAGAAAGTATTAGCCACCTGTTGAACATACAGCGGTGTCGTAACCATGGTGTATACACCACCAGTATCATACAGAAGCTGTCAATTTCACATCAACACAAGCTGCACAAACTGGCTGCAATTTTGTAGGCTTTTTTTTATAATGTTTTTTGTGCCAATAACATGTGTAATGAACATGCACACAGAGTGTCTCACACATACACACACTATTATTTATTTGCTCCAAAGCAGAACTCATTGATAAAACAGCAATTTATACTTTATTATTATTGGGATTGTAGATTGACAAATTAAATATTATTATGCCATAGAGATTTTTTATTGTTACTCATATATTAGTATAACAGATTGTTTTGCAAAGTGGTCAGGATTAAACTGTAGAGAAGATGCTTCTGATCGCATTCCACTTCAGTTCAAATACTGACCTGCCTACTCAAAATAATGGAAGTTAGGAATTTTCAGACAAATATTACATTCTGTCAAATACCAAGAAAGTTGACTTATGTCATAAAAAGTAATATCTTACAAAAACTAATGTAGAATTCTATATATCTTGAAATTACAGGATAAAGAGATTATTACCCTTGTGTGTTTCACTATTGTCAATATTATACATGTATATTAGGAATAAAAAATAATGTATTATGCTCACATAATATAATTTGTATTCCTAATATATGATATTGACGATACAGAAACACATTCTGGTAATAATATCTATATATATCTCTAACAGTACAATATATGTTGATCTATCTTATACCCAGAGTTAGACACCATTTATAATTTTATTTATGTTTAGACTCCCAGAACACTTAATCTCGATTTCTCATGATCATTTTGTTTCGATCCATAATGGTCAGTGGTGTGGAACTGAATGCCAATTTACAGTGATAGAAGGGTTTTTCAGGTCCATGAAATTGACTTAACAGGCTATTTTGGATTTTTCCATTTTCATTATTGCTAAGATTAATGGTTGTTTTTTCACCACCAAGAAGTAGAGGTCTATGACTCATAACTGGCTTTCTCATGTTTACAGATTAACATATATTTCTCAGTTGAAACTTGGTGACACATTGAAATTTGCGTATTTTTAATTAAGTTTCGTGCTGCCACTCTTTAACGAAATTAATTTAATGTAACTTTACAAGTAAAGTGTTGCATCAGGTTTTTACATGCAGCTTCATACAAGATATTTTAAAGTGGTGTTTATTTATTATCCACATCATTTGAAAACTCATCCCATTACCCATGTCTCATTCCTCCACATTATACCATCGACGTCCCAAACTTATTAACCTAACAACAAAAACACAAATACGATATTTACGGAAATATTCTACATTTTTCAGCTACAATACGTGAAACAAAATAGATTGTAATCATTTAGCGTAAAATATCAACAATTTGGATGTAAAACAAATCCATTCTAGTAAACAAAAGTGAAACACCCTCCGGTAAACAGGAAAAAGTGTAACGTTTCTAACTGCGTTCAGGCGCATGCGTTTGCAAAAAGTATCGTAATGCGCATGTGCAGTTCATCATTTTCCATTTTTAAGACAACTACATAAAAAAATATATGTTTCTTAATTATGCACAGTTGCCGAACACTTAATTTATTCAATTCTTTTTAAAGGAAAAATTCAATTTGTCAAGCATTCTGGTCCGGTCCGCGTTTTATCAACACACATCGCTCACACTTGATGTCAATACTGACAGGCATTACGTCCATACCTGCGCATAGTTTGTAAAATATAATTTTTTTAATGAATTGATTCTAAATTAACAAAATTTATATACTCAAAATTATTTACAACTGTTATGAATGGATTATGAATACTATTCACTACACTAGAGGCACAAAATGTAGCATACCTTTTGCAGATCCAATATAATAATTGAAAACAAATTCTAACAACAGGAGTCTTAAAAATCGTAAAAATTAAATTCTTTGGCCTTGTTGATCTGGCACGTGTGAGGTCATGTGACACGCACCGAATGTTAATTCATCTTTCTCCATTTTAAGTCAATTTCTACGAGTCATGTGGATCCGATATCGGTAATTTGAAGGAATAAACAAAAACGACTTAGTAAAATTAATGGTTTGTAAAGTTTTGTATTTAGATACTTACTTTTCTCAACTTTATTGTTTATAAAAATGTTCCTGAACTGTGAAGAAAAACCTCATAAATGAACGACATGCCGATGACAACAAATCGGATGTTGATTGCACGAACCGTGCACAAGAAAACAAAGTGAACGGAATTTGAAGCATAATTTGAAGCATAACGCAGTTAGGGACGTTGACGATATGTCACTGCTGGAAATTTATAAATCATAGATCAGTTAATGAAAGTGGATGTTCTGCTTAATGCAAGTTATAAGATAAAAATAATTAATGAAATTTTTATTTCATAATACATGTATAATATATATAATTATAAAAAAATGTTTTAAATAAAACTAGATTAATCATGATTATATATATTTCAAATTTAAGATTAAAAAAACGTTTAATAACACATATTTTTATAACTTACCAGTTCATGTTAGACAAGACATTTAATTCTGCATCAGTCTTATTATAATGTACCTATATAGTCATGTTCCAGTAGCCAATGATTCATTAATCAATGTGCTCTAGTGGTGTCATTAAATAAAACAAACTTTTAACTTTTATTTAAAATAGTTTGATAACATTGAAAACTAGTGTTAATCTCTACTCACCTGTTAGATTCTGTATCCGTCGTAATCCGTATCATTTGAATATATTCCCTTCACTTAAGTATATACCTTTCTTTGACACGCGACGTCCATCACAATAATGATGGTATTTTCATTTCGCAGTTAAAAAGGATAAGTCCATTGCCAGTGAGACTCCCACACTCCAGTCAGTCGTGTCCAACTGGCTCTGTAATACAACCGCGGCTCTTGCCTTCACTGAGCGAGCCTCCAGATGAAAATCTCTATTGGATCAGACTGGTGAAGTAGCCGAGTTCACACTAATGTCTTGTCACAGTGCTGAGGGGCGGCACGTAGGCTAGTGGTATAATGCTCGCTTATGATTCGTGGTCGGTTTATGAAAATCTCTATTGGATCAGACTGGTGAAGTAGCCGAGTTCACACTAATGTCTTGTCACAGTGCTGAGGGGAGGCACGTAGCCGAGTGGTATAATGCTCGCATATGATTCGTGGTCGGTTTAGTATCAATCCCTGTCAGTAGGCCCATTGGGCTATTTCTTGATTTGCATGTACTATCCATTCTGGGATGCTGTATGTAAAAGACCCCTTACTGTTAATTAATTAAACAGAATAGCCTTTGGAGTCAGGGTTTCTGCCAGAGGGTAAAACAGGGATGGTGCCGTCATACCCAAATTTTTTGCAGATTTTTTGGGGTTTTGTTGACCTTTTGACAAAATTAATTACTCTTATCATTACTGCATGATTTTCTTAATCCTAACCCTAAACTTAACCCATTTTCTTTCTGGGGGAAGCCCTCCATTCCCCCTGTTGACTGTGGGTTGCATTCATTTCCATAACTCCACACCCAAAAATTTCTTTCTGGCAGAAACACTGAGAGTGGTGGCAGCGGGTTTCCTCTCCAATTATATGTGTGGTCCTTTGCAATATAACCGTAATTACAATGAGTCGAGAGTGTCATTAAATAAAACATTTTTTCTTTCTTTCTTGTTCTTTTCTTTCTTTCTTTCTTTCTTTCTTTCTTTCTTTCTGGGAAGCTGAATGCAGGGTTGAGGGTGGGGTGAAGTTGACATAACAATATAGGTGTTGGAAGCTGAACGCAGGGTTGAGGGTGGGGTGAAGTTGACATAACAATATAGGTGTTGGAAGCTGAATGCAGGGTTGAGGATGAGGTGAAGTTGACATAACAATATAGGTGTTGGAAGCTGAATGCAGGGTTGAGGGTGGGGTGAAGTTGACATAACAATATAGGTGTTGGAAGCTGAATGCAGGGTTGAGGGTGAGGTGAAGTTGACGTAACAATATAGGTGTTGGAAGCTGAATGCAGGGTTGAGGGTGGGGTGAAGTTGACATAACAATATAGGTGTTGGAAGCTGAATGCAGGGTTGAGGGTGGGGTGAAGTTGACATAACAATATAGGTGTTGGAAGCTGAATGCAGGGTTGAGGGTGGGGTGAAGTTGACATAACAATATAGGTGTTGGAAGCTGAACGCAGGGTTGAGGGTGGGGTGAAGTTGACATAAAAATATAGGTGTTGGAAGCTGAACGCAGGGTTGAGGGTGGGGTGAAGTTGACATAACAATATAGGTGTTGGAAGCTGAACGCAGGGTTGAGGGTGGGGTGAAGTTGACATAACAATATAGGTGTTGGAAGCTGAACGCAGGGTTGAGGGTGAGGTGAAGTTGACATAACAATATAGGTGTTGGAAGCTGAACGCAGGGTTGAGGGTGGGGTGAAGTTGACATAACAATATAGGTGTTGGAAGCTGAACGCAGGGTTGAGGGTGGGGTGAAGTTGACATAACAATATAGGTGTTGGAAGCTGAACGCAGGGTTGAGGGTGGGGTGAAGTTGAAGTTGACATAACAATATAGGTGTTGGAAGCTGAACAAACAATATAGGTGTTGGAAGCTGAACGCAGGGTTGAGGGTGGGGTGAAGTTGACATAACAATATAGGTGTGGGAAGCTGAATGCAGGGTTGAGGGTGGGGTGAAGTTGACATAACAATATAGGTGTTGGAAGCTGAATGCAGGGTTGAGGGTGGGGTGAAGTTGACATAACAATATAGGTGTTGGAAGCTGAATGCAGGGTTGAGGGTGGGGTGAAGTTGACATAACAATATAGGTGGGGTGAAGTTGACATAACAATATAGGTGTTGGAAGCTGAATGCAGGGTTGAGGGTGGGGTGAAGTTGACATAACAATATAGGTGTTGGAAGCTGAATGCAGGGTTGAGGGTGAGGTGAAGTTGACATAACAATATAGGTGTTGGAAGCTGAATGCAGGGTTGAGGGTGGGGTGAAGTTGACATAACAATATAGGTGTTGGAAGCTGAATGCAGGGTTGAGGGTGGGGTGAAGTTGACATAACAATATAGGTGTTGGAAGCTGAATGCAGGGTTGAGGGTGGGGTGAAGTTGACATAACAATATAGGTGTTGGAAGCTGAATGCAGGTTTGAGGGTGGGGTGAAGTTGACATAACAATATAGGTGTTGGAAGCTGAATGCAGGGTTGAGGGTGAGGTGAAGTTGACATAACAATATAGGTGTTGGAAGCTGAATGCAGGGTTGAGGGTGGGGTGAAGTTGACATAACAATATAGGTGTTGGAAGCTGAATGCAGGGTTGAGGGTGAGGTGAAGTTGACATAACAATATAGGTGTTGGAAGCTGAATGCAGGGTTGAGGGTGGGGTGAAGTTGACATAACAATATAGGTGTTGGAAGCTGAATGCAGGGTTGAGGGTGGGGTGAAGTTGACATAACAATATAGGTGTTGGAAGCTGAATGCAGGGTTGAGGGTGAGGTGAAGTTGACATAACAATATAGGTGTTGGAAGCTGAATGCAGGGTTGAGGGTGGGGTGAAGTTGACATAACAATATAGGTGTTGGAAGCTGAATGCAGGGTTGAGGGTGAGGTGAAGTTGACATAACAATATAGGTGTTGGAAGATGCCAGCAACTGGGGTGGAGTGCAATTATATTTTGAGTGTTTAATTGGGTGGGTGGGTGGTAGTTCATAACCCTTAATTGCGGTACAGTGCAGATAGTATATGTACATTATGTATACCTTTTTGGTGTTGTTTGCAGAAGAGTTAAAGCAGAAATATTTTTTTTCAAAATTTTAATTAGCAACAGTTGTTACTTGACTGAAAATCGATTAGCAAACTACTATTTTGTGTAGTGATCTCTGAAACTTTCGTGAGCCGCGACTTACTACTCAAGAAAATGTTCTCTGTATAGCTATATATATATATATATGTGTGTATGTGTATATGCCTCCTGTGATGTGAAGAATTTTTATATGAGTTGCTGTTTATCAATATTTTATTGTGTGGCCGATGCCGAGGTGATTGATCGTGTTTATGAAAACAGTGTAAACCAATTTCCTGGTACCACTGCCAGTTCAATTACCATCTTGCCTGGGAACATGTTCTTGGGAAACATCATGTGGAGTTGCTAATTTCTTACACTGGCTCGATCAGCTAATAAATGTTTAGTAAACTAGAATTCAAGAGTGTGTTCAGATGTAGTGCATTATTTAAATGACAGTTTGGGGACTTCGCGAGTTTACAAAAAAAGTGAAAAATGTCAAAAAATATAAACTATGATGTTTGATGTTTTCATTTTGTCATCAAGTTACCATTTCAAATATCATTAGCCTAATTGCTGTACTAATTGTTTAGAGCTTTTGAAAAAACAAAAGAATAAGACAGATTTTTATACAAACAGAAATGAATTTTTCAGGGGTTATTTGACAAGTTTGTTCTTGTTCTTGTTCAAATAAAAAAAATTCAAATCATTTCTGTTTGTATAAAAATCTATTTTTCCAATTTTTCTGAAAGCTTTAAAAATGAGTTACATGTAGGCAATTATGCTGGAAGCAGTGTTCGAAATAAACACTTGTCTGTTTGTCCTGACAAATGATAATCTGCTCGGTCAAGCAAAATGTACTTCATTAGTTGTCAAGTGGACAAGTAAAAATTTATAATGCTGTTTCATTTTGAGCAATCAAAAACATTGTCCTTGTATAAAACTTGAATAAAACAACTTACTAGTATTTGGATAAATAAAAATTTTGGTGGACAAGTTGAATTGAAGATGTTTTTGTCCAGTAGACTAGTGAAATATTGTGCTTATTTCTATCGCTGAAGAGGCTGACAATATGTATTGGATTTAAATAAATGTTAAAATATAAGAGAACACAAAGAAAGAAGAAACACTAGTACAAAGAACGCACCCAGCACACACAAGACGACTTGCCTGTAAGTGACAGTCAGTGTGTTTTATATGTGGCACTGCGTATCCACCATCTGCTGTCGTGTGAAATTGTATTTAACTCGTTTAATATTTAAACATAGAGATCTATTTGAGTTTAACAATCTTGTCATTCCTACTAGCAACATAAAGCCTTCACTGTAAATATTAATGTTTGCCTTGAGCTAAACTAAAACATGCTAAGTTAAAACTGTTACTTAGGCTATTAGATGAAAGATGATATTGACAGATATACTTGATCATATTCACTGATGTCACCTTTTCAGACACATCAATATTTGTAAATGGTTTCTGGCAAAAGCTCAAGCTGAGTTTATTTTGTATATTAAAATAAATAATTTTCTACCACATCCAAAATATATGTGTGTATTGTATCAATGGGCACCTATATAACCAGGGAAGTAAAAATCATAAATTCTCACTGAGAAATGATCATGCATTGGTGTATTGTACAATATGAATGGACATTTTCATATTTACACTATAGACCCATGACTTTGTTGGAACTAAATAAGATGTCATCGTGATTTGGCAACTACACAAATGACGTCACATAGTTTAAAGATTTTACATTTATTCCTCTCTGTTTTCATTGTTAAATTTTGCAATAAAATGTTATTGTAATACTATTTAAAAAATATATAGAACTTTGGTTTTTGAAAAATATCTGTGAAATACAAAGTTAAAACAATACTGAGAATAGTGTGTAAAATTGTTTATACTGTTTCTATGCATGTGCATGTATGTGTATGTTAAATAAAAAGCTTTACAGAAAACATTAGCTAGTAATAAATAGAACAACAAAATCAGTACCAGTTATTATCAAATTCATGTCCCTCATGAAATAATTTTTATTTGTCACCTGTCATTTTTTAAGGTTTGTTTGGGTTTTGGGGTTGTTTTTTTCAACCTTGCTTTTGTACCATAATTATGGGAGTTGGCTCCCCTTTCAACATCACACAACCTAACACTAGTAACAGTGAAATCATAATTATGGGACTTGGCTCCCCTTTCAACATCACACAACCTAACACTAGTAACAGTGAAATCATAATTATGGGACTTGGCTCCCCTTTCAACATCACACAACCGAACACTAGTAACAGTGAAATCATAATTATGGGAGTTTGCTCCCCTTTCAACATCACACAACCTAACACTAGTAACAGTGAAATCATAATTATGGGACTTGGCTCCCCTTTCAACATCACACAACCGAACACTAGTAACAGTGAAATCATAATTATGGGAATTGGCTCCCCTTTCAACATCACACAACCTAACACTAGTAACAGTGAAATCATAATTATGGAAATTGGCTCCCCTTTCAACATCACACAACCTAACACTAGTAACAGTGAAATCATAATTATGGAAATTGGCTCCCCTTTCAACATCACACAACCTAACACTAGTAACAGTGAAATCATAATTATGGGAATTGGCTCCCCTTTCAACATCACACAACCTAACACTAGTAACAGTGAAATCATAATTATGGGACTTGGCTCCCCTTTCAACATCACACAACCTAACACTAGTAACAGTGAAATCATAATTATGGGAATTGGCTCCCCTTTCAACATCACACAACCTAACACTAGTAACAATGAAATCAACTCTGATAACAAACTAAAATAAAGAAAAGGGGCTTTCCTTTGAATGGAACTAGTCATTGTCATTCCTACATGCTGCTGATTGGCTGCAATATAGTGGTGTGATCCCTTAAATAACACCTATAAAAATGTATGTACAAAACAATGCTTGTTTATGCTAAACATGTTTTTGCAGTTGAAGTTTTTTTATAAAGTGGAAGCTAACATAGATTAGACATCTTCAATACTGGTTAGGCATCATTTAGCACCTGTTGAGGTGCTACAAACCATTAGAATGCTTCAATACTGGTTAGGCATCAGTTAGCACCTGTTGAGGTGCTACAAACCATTAGAATGCTTCAATACTGGTTAGGCATCAGTTAGCACCTGTTGAGGTGCTACAAACCATTAGAATGCTTCAATACTGGTTAGGCATCAGTTAGCACCTGTTGAGGTGCTACAAACCATTAGAATGCTTCAATACTGGTTAGGCATCAGTTAGCACCTGTTGAGGTGCTACAAACCATTAGAATGCTTCAATACTGGTTAGGCATCAGTTAGCACCTGTTGAGGTGCTACAAACCATTAGAATGCTTCAATACTGGTTAGGCATCAGTTAGCACCTGTTGAGGTGCTACAAACCATTAGAATGCTTCAAGGAGTGAAGGAAGGAAATGGTTTATTTAACCACACACTCAAAACATTTTATTTATGGTTATATGGCGTCGGACATATGGTTAAGTATCACACAAATATTGAGAGAGGAAACCTGCTGTCGCCACTTCATGGATTATTCTTTTCAATTAGCAGCATAGGATCTTTTATATGCATCATCCCATAGACAGGATAGCACATACCCCGGCCTTTGATATACCAGTTGTGGTGCACTGGCTGAAGCAAGAAATAGCCCAATGGGCCCACTGACAGGGATCGATCCTAAACCGACCGCGCATCAAGCGAGTGTTTTACCACTGGGCTATGTCTCTTCCCACTTCAAGGAGTGATGTCACAGATAGCAGTTACTGTGATCAGTACAACGTTCACCACATAAACGTCTGAATTATAACCAAGTTCCAAGGAAAGGAAGACCGTGAATTATTGAAGAGACATGTTTGTGAAGGAACATATTTGTGAAGGGTTTTCAATCACATTCATAACTTTAATTAAACACCTAATGCAAATATGAACAAAATTCACAACATAGCTCCAAATAAACACACTGCATTTGTATACAATAAATCATTAATTGCTTAACTGTGAATTGTCAGCCATACCAGCCACATGTTACAACGATCCTGAGCACACGCACATCACACTGGCTGAATAACCAGCCGTACCAGCCACATGTTACAACCATCCTGAGCACACGCACGTCACACTGGCTGAATCACCAGCCGTACCAGCCACATGTTACAACCATCCTGAGCACACGCACGTCACACTGGCTGAATAACCAGCCGTACCAGCCACATGTTACAACCATCCTGAGCACACGCACGTCACACTGGCTGAATAACCAGCCGTACCAGCCACACCAGCCACATGTTACAACCATCCTGAGCACACACACGTCACACTGGCTGAATAACCAGCCGTACCAGCCACATGTTACAACCATCCTGAGCACACGCACGTCACACTGGCTGAATAACCAGCCGTACCAGCCACACCAGCCACATGTTACAACCATCCTGAGCACACGCACGTCACATTGGCTGAATAACCAGACACAAAAGATTGCCATCCAAGATGAATTTAAATTATGTTTATTAATGCTAAACAACTCATTCACAATTATACGAAAAATAATAAGACAAAATAGTATACATACATAAAATAAAATTAATGTGACAACACTTGTCATTTATTTTGTACAAATTAATTTTATATTCAAATAAACATACTCGTACATTCGAATTTGGCAGTCAGGTCATTCTGGCCATTTGAAGGAATATTCGGAGCAATTAGTGGCGAATTAATGATAGATTGCTGTCTGATCGTCCTAGTTTTAGAGGGACAATTTACACTAAATATATACATTGGGTTTAAGAGGTGTAAACTTCAGTGTTAAAAGCTTTGTAAATGACGGGACCGTAGAAAACATCCACTATTAAGAGAATTGTGGTTTAGAGAGGGTCCAGTATTGAAGGGTTGCCCTTAATTAGGGTGCACATACAAGTAGTTACATTTTGGTTTGTCGTTTTCCTCTACATCGAAGTGGACTAAAGTTATGTATGGAAAATACTTTTATGGAAAGTTTGTTTTGTTTAACGACACCACTAGAGCACATTGATTTATTAATCATCGGCTATTGGATGTCAAACATTTAGTAATTTAGACATATAATCTTAAAGAGGAACCGGCCTCGGTGGCGTAGTGGTTAGGCCATCGGTCTACAGGCTGGTAGGTACTGGGTTCGGATCCCAGTCGAGGCATGGGATTTTTAATCCAGATACTGACTCCAAACCCTGAATGAGTGCTCCGCAAGGCTCAGTGGGTAGGTGTAAACCACTTGCACCGACCAGTGATCCATAACTGGTTCAACAAAGGCCATGGTTTGTGCTATCCTGCCTGTGGGAAGTGCAAATAAAAGATCCCTTGCTGCTAATCGGAAAGATTAGTCCATGAAGTGGCGACAGCGGGTTTCCTCTCAAAATCTGTGTGGTCCTTAACCATATGTCTGATGCCATATAACCGTAAATAAAATGTATTGAGTGCGTCGTTAAATAAAACATTTCTTTCTTTCTTAAAGAGGAAACCCACTACATTTTTCCATTAGTAGCAAGGGATCTTTTATATGCACTGTCCCACAGACAGGATAGCACATACCAGGGCCTTTGATATACCAATTGTGGTGCAATGGCTGGAACGAGAAATAGCCCAGTGGTCCCACCAATGGGAATCGATCCAGACCAACTGCATGCTTCACCACTGAGCTACATCCCACCCCTTACTTTGATAGTGGCTAGAATAGAATATTGGAAACTAAATTAAATTATTCCACTTCTCTGCATTAAAAGGTTGTGAAACATTATTATACAGGACGTCGTAGTCGGGGAAGTGTTTAGTTCTTAGACATCTGGAATGTGGTAAAATGTGTGTGTTGTTAACTAGTTGCTGAATAAGGTACTAAACCAAATAACTTCCGGCTGGGTCAAAGTGCGAGGTGCACCGAACTTTTGATAGAGAAGTGAACACCACAAGTCCTGTGATTGGTTATAAATGTGAGTGTGTTGGTTGTAAAAAATAATAGTTTCATCTGGGTAAAAAAAAATTGCAATTTTATTTCATCTAGTACCAATGTGTCAAGTAGCCTTGTGCTTGAAACATGTATGGGGTACCTGTAAAAAAAAGTACTCGAATTTTGTGCAAAACTAGGGTAGTCATAGATGCTACCCGTTATCTCAGAAACGAGCAGCTTGACCCCCATTTTTTTCTGATTCACTTTAAGTGTAAGGGGTGGTAGTATTTATATCCATGGCGTTTATGTCGGTTGATACGTTGCAGGTAGGAGTTTTAGCCACATATGTTACTATTGTCGTCTATGGGATTTGATTTGGTAGTATACACCCTATAGCACATATTCAGTGCATAATAAAAAATATTATGATTTTGTCATTTTATTTAATTAAACTATACTGGTTGATAAATTAGCCATCACTCGATCATGCAAGTTCACAATGACCTTGACCTTGACAATAATCTCTGTACATGGCTCTGAATGGAGTTTGAATCAAAGTTAGCACTGAAGAAAAGTTGGTTTTGGCCTATAATTCATACTGTAAAGATTTCAATAATTTCTTTTTACATGGTATTTGACTTGCCATATACAACTGCTCTTAAATATGATATTATATATAAGCAACCTGAACTAAGATTTTAATAGCAATTTATTTTTATATTAAAAATAGCATGTGCCAATAGTGGGTTAATGTCTTTAGTTTCCATTAACATTGTTAATTTTTTATGTATGAAATTCTGAAAACTCAAATTTGTAAAGAAGTTGATTTTTATTGTCATTTTGACATATTTATAGGGTGCTAAGTTATATTTTAGACAAATTTGTAGTTTTATGCAAAATTTAAAGTAAATTTTAAGAAAAACTTTACCAAAAACATAATTAAATTTGTTGTCACTATTGTGCCTTCTGTTCTTATTTGTACATAACAATAAGGTTGTTAAACATATACTTAGATCTCCAGATAATTTTTTTTTTTTAATAATCACTTAGCTCTCATGAAAAGCATTTTGAGTTTATACTAGATTCAGAACCAATTTTTTCAGATCTGATTATCTGCCTTGGATTAAGTTGATAATTTATTTTATTGTTAAAGCTGTATTACCTAATGTTACTAGCTAAATAAAATGCTGGATTACAGATTGTAGGAATACATCTAATGTACATATTGTATTCATCCGGATTAGAAAATAATGCAAGGAAATAGATGTTCGGGTAATTTTGTCATTTAAAAATTGTTTTTTTCAGTAATTAATCAAAAATAAATGTGTTAAAAGCTGCATGATAATTCCAGATATCACAACTATTAAAACCTCCAACTACAGTAGGCTATAAATAAAATATAGTCAGGAATATTGGTGGCTGCCAATAGTTTTGATGGTTCATTATGAAAATCAGCATGGCCGATGGATTTGAAATTCGCACACCTGGTAACTTGAAGACACCCACACCCAGCATACAGGATTTCCTCCCAACACTAATGTTCAGGACATTAAGTCATTACTTCATACAGGTACAGTCATGTTTGTGTTTCCTTCCTCAGACAGTGTATTTTTTTAATACTGATATTTCTTTGATGTGCCTGTTAAGGTCTTCATAATCTAGGGGTCAATCAAGTGCATGTGTTTTAATGGAATTCTTTAAAGGGGTAGAGGTACTCTGACTATCTTTGTTGTCTCTACATATATACCTGAGTACACACACCCAACTGAAAGTAAATATCTTCAGGAGTTTTATTTTAAAACATTTTGTTGTTTAATATGACATATTGCATTTGTACAAAACTATATGCAATATATATGCTTTTTGAGGTGTACATTATATTAGGTTGCACTGTAGAAACAACAGTTTCAGTGAGGTTGTCAGTTTATGTCAGAATACACCAGATCCTGGTTGTCATAAAGACACATAGCTGGACACTTTTTGAAAAATGTATGTTATCAGTATAGGTAGTACTAAACCAAATAACTTCCGGCTGGGTCAAAGTGCGAGGTGCACCGAACTTTTGATAGAGAAGTGAACACCACAAGTCCTGTGATTGGTTATAAATGTGAGTGTGTTGGTTGTAAAAAATAATAGTTTCATCTGGGTAAAAAAAAATTGCAATTTTATTTCATCTAGTACCAATGTGTCAAGTAGCCTTGTGCTTGAAACATGTATGGGGTACCTGTAAAAAAAAGTACTCGAATTTTGTGCAAAACTAGGGTAGTCATAGACGCTACCCGTTATCTCAGAAACGAGCAGCTTGACCCCCCATTTTTTTCTGATTCACTTTAAGTGTAAGGGGTGGTAGTATTTATATCCATGGCGTTTATGTCGGTTGATACGTTGCAGGTAGGAGTTTTAGCCACATATGTTACTATTGTCGTCTATGGGATTTGATTTGGTAGTATACACCCTATAGCACATATTCAGTGCATAATAAAAAATATTATGATTTTGTCATTTTATTTAATTAAACTATACTGGTTGATAAATTAGCCATCACTCGATCATGCAAGTTCACAATGACCTTGACCTTGACAATAATCTCTGTACATGGCTCTGAATGGAGTTTGAATCAAAGTTAGCACTGAAGAAAAGTTGGTTTTGGCCTATAATTCATACTGTAAAGATTTCAATAATTTCTTTTTACATGGTATTTGACTTGCCATATACAACTGCTCTTAAATATGATATTATATATAAGCAACCTGAACTAAGATTTTAATAGCAATTTATTTTTATATTAAAAATAGCATGTGCCAATAGTGGGTTAATGTCTTTAGTTTCCATTAACATTGTTAATTTTTTATGTATGAAATTCTGAAAACTCAAATTTGTAAAGAAGTTGATTTTTATTGTCATTTTGACATATTTATAGGGTGCTAAGTTATATTTTAGACAAATTTGTAGTTTTATGCAAAATTTAAAGTAAATTTTAAGAAAAACTTTACCAAAAACATAATTAAATTTGTTGTCACTATTGTGCCTTCTGTTCTTATTTGTACATAACAATAAGGTTGTTAAACATATACTTAGATCTCCAGATAATTTTTTTTTTTTAATAATCACTTAGCTCTCATGAAAAGCATTTTGAGTTTATACTAGATTCAGAACCAATTTTTTCAGATCTGATTATCTGCCTTGGATTAAGTTGATAATTTATTTTATTGTTAAAGCTGTATTACCTAATGTTACTAGCTAAATAAAATGCTGGATTACAGATTGTAGGAATACATCTAATGTACATATTGTATTCATCCGGATTAGAAAATAATGCAAGGAAATAGATGTTCGGGTAATTTTGTCATTTAAAAATTGTTTTTTTCAGTAATTAATCAAAAATAAATGTGTTAAAAGCTGCATGATAATTCCAGATATCACAACTATTAAAACCTCCAACTACAGTAGGCTATAAATAAAATATAGTCAGGAATATTGGTGGCTGCCAATAGTTTTGATGGTTCATTATGAAAATCAGCATGGCCGATGGATTTGAAATTCGCACACCTGGTAACTTGAAGACACCCACACCCAGCATACAGGATTTCCTCCCAACACTAATGTTCAGGACATTAAGTCATTACTTCATACAGGTACAGTCATGTTTGTGTTTCCTTCCTCAGACAGTGTATTTTTTTAATACTGATATTTCTTTGATGTGCCTGTTAAGGTCTTCATAATCTAGGGGTCAATCAAGTGCATGTGTTTTAATGGAATTCTTTAAAGGGGTAGAGGTACTCTGACTATCTTTGTTGTCTCTACATATATACCTGAGTACACACACCCAACTGAAAGTAAATATCTTCAGGAGTTTTATTTTAAAACATTTTGTTGTTTAATATGACATATTGCATTTGTACAAAACTATATGCAATATATATGCTTTTTGAGGTGTACATTATATTAGGTTGCACTGTAGAAACAACAGTTTCAGTGAGGTTGTCAGTTTATGTCAGAATACACCAGATCCTGGTTGTCATAAAGACACATAGCTGGACACTTTTTGAAAAATGTATGTTATCAGTATAGGTAGTACTAAACCAAATAACTTCCGGCTGGGTCAAAGTGCGAGGTGCACCGAACTTTTGATAGAGAAGTGAACACCACAAGTCCTGTGATTGGTTATAAATGTGAGTGTGTTGGTTGTAAAAAATAATAGTTTCATCTGGGTAAAAAAAAATTGCAATTTTATTTCATCTAGTACCAATGTGTCAAGTAGCCTTGTGCTTGAAGCATGTATGGGGTACCTGTAAAAAAAAGTACTCGAATTTTGTGCGAAACTAGGGTAGTCATAGACGCTACCCGTTATCTCAGAAACGAGCAGCTTGACCCCCATTTTTTTCTGATTCACTTTAAGTGTAAGGGGTGGTAGTATTTATATCTGTGGTGTTTATGTTGGTTGATACGTTGCAGGTAGGAGTTTTAGCCACATATGTTACTATTGTCGTCTATGGGATTTGATTTGGTAGTATACACCCATAAATGCCGGTTATGTAAATAGTTTAATCAGAAGTTATTGCAGAGTTCATTTAGTTCTACAGAAGAAACATGCAGTTAAGAAAATATTAACTGAACAGAGACAGAGAAGCTAGTTAAACAGGAAAGTTGTTTTCCCATATTTTAGTCTGAATAGTTACTATGAAAAAATAATATAATTAAATTAATATGCCGGGGGCAGGACGTAGCCCAGTAGTAAAGTGCTGGCCTGGTGTACGGTCAATCTAGGATCGATCCCTGTTAGTGGAATCATTGGACTATTTCTCGTTCCAGCCAGTGCTTCACAACTGGTGTTACAGACCATAATATGTACTATCCTGTCTGTGGGATGATGCATATATTAAAGATCCCTTGGTGCTAATAAAAAAAATAGTTGCCCATAGTTTCCTCTCTAATATATATGTGTGGTCATTAACCACATGTCTTGACACCACATACCTGTAGTTGTGTTGAGTGTGTCATTAAATATAAAATTCCTTTCTTTCTTCCTTTCTTTCTTTTTTTTAAACATGGCTCCCATATGCAACAACCTTAGTTAAAAATTATGATCTGGCTATGTCTGTATTTTGTAGACAATTTGAATATTATATGAAAAATAAATTTAAGTTGCAATTTAAAATGAAAATGCCTGGGAATTGTTTATTGTAAAAAAGATGCTTGCCCAAAGATGATAAATGTTTTATGACCATACGCAATAAAATATTTTAATTTACTTAGAATAGAGGGAAATTAGTTTATATTATTTCAAAGGCATCATCACAGGATTGTAACTTTTCTAGTCATTGTATATTTTATAGACATTATATAATATTTGACATATAGTTGAACATGAATTAGTAAATAAAGGTCAAGTATTTATCTTTAAGTCGGAGTCTGTTCATATTATAACTAATTGATTAAAAGAAGTGACCCCTTTATATAAATGGCATAAAATAAATATGCATACTACTAATAAATATTGTTCATTGTAGTAGTTGAAATGTATGCACATTCATATTTTCTGGGCTAAAATATCTAGATATTACTACATTAACTGGAATAATTGTAACATTTAAGATGTTCCAATGATGAGGGATCTCTGGTCATTATAACAAAGTGGTTACTGCTATAGTGTGTTTAAATAAAATGTGTGTGTGTGTGTACATGTATATCATTCTACGAGCACATTAGACAAACATTATACTTAATCACGCACCAGATCAATGCTGATGACGAATGCATTAAACTGTATTTAGATATTTTTTACACCTGGTCTTATTGTACTTAATGGCATTCACTGTTATCATTATTATAACATCAATTTATTAAATATTTTAATCAACAATCTTTATTCAATTAACAAATTAAAAGTGGACCCATCGCCTTTTATCTCACTTCAACCAGTGCCCAGGAATGGTACATTAAAGATTGTGGTATGTACTTTCCTGTCAATGGGGAAGTGCATATAAATGATATGTTGTCGCTGTTTTGTTGGAGCAGCCACTATGCCGGTAACAATTTTCGTTTTGTTGAAATATCTCACAGAGAGGACATACGCTAACTATGGTTTAAACAACTTCCAGATCAGGTTGCCGGGGTCTGGATTGAAAATTAATGTTGCGGAAAGACACTGGCTTAAGATGTGATAATCCAGCTCAGATTTCAGGACATCATTTGCCAAATCCAGTTCGAGTTGTGCTGTGTCATAGCCAGCTTTGTTTTGTAGATCCACATAGTCACGATCATGGGACACACACACGTTCCAACATCTGCAATATTGAATTCTTAGGGGAACAAAAATAACAGTTAAAACTTGATACACAATTATCCACAAGCACCAAACGCCTAGAGTTTGAGGATTTAAAAAAAAATACACTGAAAATGGAATAGGTGATTTTAACAATTCACTAGCCATAGTAAAACACCTACCAGCCCTTCGCCTGTGTGTACTGTACACTGGTGCTAATAATACTACAAGTTGAACATAAAACCAGAATCCAACATGACCAAAACACTTTTATAATCACTCTAATAATTAGCATGTTAGCATGTTAAAACTATCCCAGTAAATTAATTCCATTTAATGTACAATTGCAATACATCTACAGTTCACCTGAGGTTGAAATTTGTTTCAGACAAAATTTAAAAATACAAACTTTACTTTCTACAAAATTGGGGATTTCTAATTAACACATTGTTACATTCCCGTTCCAACCTATACTATGGTTGTGGCAAATCGTCGTACCCAGAATGCAGAACTAACCTACCATGAACAATAAAGCCCAGAGTACACACTAATGATAATTCACACAAACAAATAACAAGTGATAAATTTAGATATCTTTAATAAAAAATTATTAATTATATAAATTTCCCATGTATGAGATTACAATTTAACTAAATGGCATTTCTGTGTATATTAATATTAATATTCACCAAATGACTGTCCAAAACATAACAAATTATCAAATCCGGATACGATGACGTCAGTATTCATGGCACTGGCACAGTTCATCTTGTCCGTTCATTCCTGTTGTTGTTGACTACCTGGCTTGCCTCCGACCTGTCACCGTATGCTGAACCACATTCGTGTCCCGTTTATATACTATCCCGGTGCGTGACATTTAACCTCGAATCTCTCCATAATCAATCACGAGATTTGATCTATACACCAATCAAATCATTTCCAATATATAATTCACACTAAACTGGAGCTTTGTACAAATCAGCGGAAACCACCAACACAGAAATCCCAAAGAGTTATTTTCCTTGTCCGAGTATTCCACATTGTCGGTTCCTCGTGCACGGGGTCGGCCATATTGCTAATTCAAATAAGTATTATCAGTTCAGGTAAGTCACTTGTTATAATTCATATATTTTAAACATCCTTTCTTCATTTCTAAAATAACAACAATGTCGTAATTATTTATTTTACAGTCCATTACACATTTACGTGTGTCACAATAGTTCACAAATTTTCACACAGGGATCCAAATTTCACACATAGATGTCCGCCATGCAGTCCAACAAATTATATACACGCTATGCCAGAATAGCATAACAACATATATTTTATCTCAAATGCCACGAGACACCCTATGTTTTGCTGGTAAAATAAAATGCAAGGTACCACATGTTATATGTGTTGCCCGAGTAAATCAATACATTGTTTTTATCAGATAAATGTTTTATTACAAAATGTTTACATTATCAACAATGAAATCTAATTTTGTGAATTTGACTGTTGACCATTTGCGTTTCGCCTATAGTGTATTACTAAGAATAACATGTTTGAGTACCAGTGTCAATAAAATGGCGAGTTTTATTCGGAATCGTTTTTGTCTGTTCAAGTATAAACGGCGAGTTGTGTCCTATAATAATGTGCAGTTTCCTAGCCCACAATCGCTTTTAAATTGTCATTATCTAAAGTAGAGTGGATGGTTTTCCGCGATCATGGAAAAACGGACGGAATCGCGGAATTTAGTAACTGAAACTGAATTCGCGATTTTTAAAAAATAACTTTCAAAAGTTGTATTTCTGGTTCAAGCACCATTATAAATCTTTTTGGTAGTTTTAAGATTCAATATTAATAATATACGCATAGTGTTTTTGTATGCCAACTAAGTTACTTTCGTGGAGCGCACTGTATGCCTAAATACTTCCAGAACCGTTCATTCTTGGAAGTTACGCTTAATTGCCGTAAGCTTGCAACAAAGCATGTGACTGTTAACCCGTGTCACTTTACACAGTGAAATTTAATTTGAAATATAAAAACAAACATGTAGAATGTTGATTATATAATAAGATTTCTAGTACGTTCAATTTCGATATTTTGTAATAACCGATTTACACAATGCTTTCGTTGGAAAGCGTCATTTCGTAAAACTTCGGGCATATTCGTTAATCTGTATGGAAGCAATACACATTTATAGTCAGTCCTATGGGGAATGCCTTTTTTCATGCTATGGAATTTACTACAAGTTACTAGTATTTATTTCTGAACCGATTGTTTTCTAAATTGCTCACAAAAATAACATTTTACTTTTCTTCTTACCGGTTTATTCTAGTAGCACATGTAGCACTGGCTACGTTTCTCGCATTTCAGGGGGTCCCGCGGTGAGGTATTGTGTACATTTATTTTCCCCAGGTCATTTTTCCCCTCTTCCCGAGGGAATTGGGCCCTGCTGTTATTTGTGCTACTGGCCCCGCGGATCCTTAAACCAGCTCTGAATATATAATTCTAGGCAAATATATAAACAGTGTTTAGTTTCGGTTCATTACCACAGGCCTATATCAGCTTGACCCGACCACGTTTGAATATGTAATTTGTGCACACAGCACGCTAGTTAGGTTACAGAGAAACATACATGTGTAATCGAGTGAGTACTAAAAAAGGTAGTGTCGGAAATAGAATAAAACAGATTTTCGTCGATTATTTTTTTCATATTAAATTGACAAGTAAATATTTTGTAAATATCTATTTAATGATGCTCTACCTAATTTAGCATTTACTTGTTTGGGCTCTCATTGACATACACGGTGGTGTTAAAAGAAAGATGTCAGTAAACAGGTGAATTGTGTACTTTACTGAAAAAGACTATAACACATTTTGATCGACTTGTCAATTTTATTTACCTTTGAACTTTTAATTTAAAACTGCAAGTTAACTGAGTATTTTGAATTGCAACATAAATTATTAATTATGATCATCATATTTAGTGAATATAAATTCAATATAAGTACATTGGAAATTTACACAATCATGCAACCACTTAAAGGTGCTATATCATAGTTATATGTGAGCATCGGTTTGTGATAAAGATTCTCCAACAGAAGTGTATTTTCTACTAGTAGATAAAATTATTTTCTTAGAATCATTTATGGGCATATGGGCAATGAAATTGAGTCCAAGTGCGAATAATTTTTACATGCTCATATACCACTAGAGTTTCGAGCATGTCCGTCCCGGGGCCTGTCTCTGGATAGCCAGGGGCTTGTCCCGGGACAGAAAACAATTACGCGGACAATTTTGAAATTTACATCCAAAAATTAAATAGTGGGCCTTTAAAATTTTGATGCGCATCTCTAATTAATATAATTAATATAATTAATAAAGAAAATTCTACTCATTAAGTTTGGTCGCTAGATTAGAACGGGTGGTCAAAAAGAAATTAGATAAGATCGGTGGCCTGACTCGGGATGGAGGAGGGGGGTGGTTGGTGGTGGGTGGTAGAGTTGAAAATAACAATTAGTAAAAAAGTTAATAGAATTTTAAAAAAAAGAAGAAAAAAAAAAGGTCCAAGCCAAAATTAAAAAGAATTGACTGCTCGGTCGAATATTTATATAATTTGGAGCTTTTTAGAAGGACAGTCCAAAAATAAATAATAGAAAGAAAAGAGGATCGGACTATTTAATAATATTTTAAAAGAAAGTAATTTCGACATAAACTTTTGAACGAAGGTCTAAAAGTTTAAAGTCTGATCTATATGTCCACGTGAGTGGCCTCGTTAAGGCCATTATGGTGCACAGCTTGTAGGGAAGAGATGGGTTGCATCCCGTCAAGAAAACCCCTAGATTGACAGTTAATGGACGTTGAAAGTGTAGTGCTGTGCTGAAATATAGATCTTGAGAAGCCGGATCCATCTGAACGAGAGAGAGAATCAGACTACGGTATAGTCCAGTCGTCATGAGTTGGTATAGTGGTGCGGACGGGACCGACTCCGGAGGATACGAGATGGTATCACAATAAAACAAAGTAAAGTCTAGAAAAGAGTAGTAGGGGCCGACCCCGCTTCCTATTTCTTCTTAGAGTGGGGTGGTTAATCTTCCAGTGCTGCTAGGACAGGCTCGGACATGTAGAGACTAAACGCGAACAACCGTGGCGTTCTGCAGAATGGCCATCATACGAGTCACGAAAAAAACAAGTCAACATAGTCAGACGGAGAAATGATGTGGAGGCAAGGAATCTCGCTAAAAAAGAATCCAACCTGGTGGTGCAGACTGTCGAAACGAGAAGCGTTCAATCAGTTCCAAATGGCTGCATACATCCCAGTGAAATTGACACATGTCGATCAAAATTTGTTATAGGCTGTTTCAATAAAGTGCACAAATCACCTGTTTACTGACATCTTTCTTTTAATTTCAAGAGTAAACACCACCTTGTACATCGACGAGAGCCCAAACAAGTAAATGTTAAATTAGGTAGATAATCATAAAATACATATTTACAAAATATTTACTGGTCAGTTTTATATGAAAGACATAATCGACGAAAATCATTTTTATTCTATTTTCGCCACTACTTTAGTAATTCTTACTTGTGCACTTTTTTTTGGTTCACGCTTTGTAATCATACTGGAACAAATAAAATGCATTACCAAGTTCTTGTTAATATTTTTATGGAAATAACGGGGTTTGTCAACGGTGTGTTTTGTTTACGAAACTTACCCATAACCCATTAGATGAAATGAAACTGAAAGCCACACAATCAACGATTATTTATTGTTTGAATTTAAGGGAGAATGGATCTCTTTATTATTATTAAATACAAACAATAACTAACAGTAATTAAGTTTGTGACTTGGTTTTAATTGCGGCTTAGTTAAAGGTGCGGTTTATGTACGGACAAAGATCGGAACCCTAGTGGTGCGTTATATACACCAGTGCGTGTAATAGGCCAGAAAATATGGTACATCACTTTTTTATCTTTATTAGTGGCAAGTAAACATTACTTATCTTCTTTTTTTTAAAGTTTGTGTTAAGAAAAATGTTTACAGGTATTTAAAAAATAGCAATAGCCAACAAGCTCAGAGCTGGAACAATAAAACATAAATGGATATAGTTTATAATAATAAAACATGACACTAATTGAACACACAAAAACGGGGGGAAAACGGAATTTGTGAAAATCTGAAATGGAATGTGGCAAGTAAACATTACTTATCTTTTTTTTTTAAAGTTTGTGTTAAGAAAAATGTTTACAGGTATTTAAAAAATAGCAATAGCCAACAAGCTCAGAGCTGGAACAATAAAACATAAATGGATATAGTTTATAATAATAAAACATGACACTAATTGAACACACAAAAACGGGGGGGAAACGGAATTTGTGAAAATCTGAAACGGAATGTGGCAAAATCTGAAACGGAATGTGGCAAAATCTGAAACGGAAAATCACGTGGGTTTGTTTGCCACTCGGAACTCCTCGGCTGATTCTGTGAGACATCGCAGAAAAATTGAAATCGGCTGAAGTATTCCGAATAGTAAACATTCCAGTGCATTCAATTGGAACATAGAATGCATTCGATTGGAAAATAGCTAATGTGTCGCCAAATCACAAAAATCTTAAGCATTTGGATGGAGTGGAGATAGAGGGCACTGCTTTTACACATTTTATGGGGTGACATGCATTATAAAAGTTGGTATTGTGAAAAAAGAGGTATATTCGAGAAGGCAAGGTCCTCTTGTGCCCAATCCCTGGCTACCCGGATACGCCAGTGCATATATGTGCAATTTAAAGTATATCAATCAATAGATTTTGGTTTCAACACAGGTACCTTTAGTAGTATTACTTGCATACTGTAAATACAGAGTTCTGCGAACAACAAAGTACTGCGAAAACTGCGATGAACTAAAGTTCGCAATACTTTCTCCACGCAGTATTTTGTCGTTGGTGATTTTTTTCTCTTTCAAAAAAAGAAAAAAAGAAAGAAAAACAAAGTATCAAACTAATTAAAAATTTAATAATCAACCAGTCATAAGCAAACATGTTCAGTCTTTGTAAATTGCACAATTACTCACTTTGGCCTAGTAATCCTGCCAAACGCCAAATCATTTCTTTGTCTTTCGACAACTGATCCATGCAGGCCACAACCCACCGAGCATGAATAGGCTTGATCACTCTTATTCATAAGTGAACACCTTTGTCATTCTTTTCTTTCAAGTTCTTAGCTACAGTATCAGCATACCACTGAGTAAACCTTTCCGTCATGGCAGATTTAAAATCTCCGTTCACGGACAGATCCATTGGCTGCAGCTCACCAGTGCAGCCAGCCGGAACAAATCTAATTTCGAATGACCGTTTGCGTAACAAGTCAAGAAAAGATTTGCATCTGTGGGCGGCAAAAACACATCTAAGTTTTCACTCCTTGTGGCTAATGATAAAACAACGTTATTGTGTTAAGTTTTAAATACAGTTCTATCAGCTGAGGTCGCAGTACTTTCTACACGCAGTTTTGGCCATTGTTGACTACTCGCAATACTTTCATGATGCAATACATAGTAGGTTTACAGTATTTAAAATGTACTCAACAAAATGAATTAAGGGACAGTAAAATTGTGGTAATTATTTGCTAATGTCATATTATTTTAGTAAGTTTTTATCACATATAACTTCTAAACATTGTTTCAGTAACATCTGACCTATGTTACATGCAAACATCTTCCACACGATGAGATTTTTGTGCATTTTTGTAAAACCTACGAAAATGTGCATTCTGCTAGGAATCATGACACGTTGATTGTAAATATATTTGTCATTTTATTCTCTCTAAATTGCTGTTTAAATCATTAAGCTGAAGAACATTTGTTTTAGAACATGTCAAAACGTAGACACTTTAAAACGAGTGAAAAGTTTTAAGAAAAAATGCCGAATATAGTTACTGGCCCTGTATTCATTTTGTTTCGTTAAATTATTGTGTATTAAAAATCATTAAACGTATTAACTTATTTTAATGGTTGATTATTAATTCAGTCAGTAGCTCAACACTACAGATGGAGCAGTTTACTCTGATAGCTTACATTTTGTTTTTAATTAGTGTAATAAATATATCTGTTATAACTGGTATGATAGCTTACATTTCATGTAATAATTAGTATAACAAATATATCTGTTTTAACTGGTTTTAAGGCTTTACTTTGTTTGACAAATTGTTTTTCTAAAGTTGTTAAGAGCTTCTAGCAACCTGCTACAATACCAGGGAGCCCAATTCACCATCTCAGTGTAGGATAAGGTTACTGTGCACACAGCTGGAAATACCCATGACCCTTTCCAGTGTGCCATCCAAAGATAATTTGTTATTGTTTACAATTACTTCCTGCCGCCAGTACATTTACAAAGTATTAACAACACAGACCCAATTAGGTGTCTCAGAGCTGCTGCGAAATTAAAAGTTTACTGTATGCCACGTGGACTCACTGCAAGATAACATTATTCTTGACTTGAGATTTCACACAATTTGTCACATATGCTGGACTGTAAGAAAAACTTTTTATAAAATAGCTTGCTCTGGCATGCTGGTTGGAGCTGTTTGTGTTCAAGTTTAGGAGCCAGAATAAATTAAATAGTTCTTCATCTAATTACATCATGATTTATTATTATTAGCAGACAAAACTTTTAAGGTTTATACTAAAACAAATAACTGCTAGCATCTAAAAGCAAAATATTTAGCAAAAATTAAGTTTCCGATTTTTAAGTGCATTCCAAAGTTTTCAATGCAGTTTTCTCAGATTGAAGTGCAAAGGAGATAAGTGGTTCTGGCACTAACCCCTCGATTTATTGATTATATTTCATTGCAAAGGTGGGGGGAAAGGTACATTTTTGACTTGATGTGTCGTGAACCATGTCTTAACACAAGGGAATGTTTTATTTAACGACGTACTCAACACATTTTATTTACAGTTATGTGGCATCAGACATATGGTTAAGGACCACACAGGTATTGAGAGAGGAAAACTTGCTGTCGCCACTTCGTGGGCTACTCTTTTCGATTATATGTGCTATTCCACAGACAGGATAGTACATACCACAGCCTTTGCTACACCAGTTGTGGAGCACTGGCTGGAACGAGAAATAGCCCAATGGGTCCACCGACAGGGATCGATCCTAGACTGACTGACTGCATCAAGTGAACACTTTATCACTGGGCTACATCCTGCCCCGTCTTAACACAAATGCACATAGCATGTACAAATATATACCATATATTCAGTTTTCAGAATAATCTTACAGCATTAACACATAGCATGTACAAATATATACCATATATTCAGTTTTCAGAATAATCTTACAGCATTAACACATAGCATGTACAAATATATACCATATATTCAGTTTTCAGAATAATCTTACAGCATTAACACATAGCATGTACAAATATATACCATATATTCAGTTTTCAGAATAATCTTACAGCATTAACACATAGCATGTACAAATATATACCATATATTCTGTTTTCAGAATAATCTTACAGCATTAACACATAGCATGTACAAATATATACCATATATTCAGTTTTCAGAATAATCTTACAGCATTAACACATAGCATGTACAAATATATACCATATATTCAGTTTTCAGAATAATCTTACAGCATTAACACATAGCATGTACAAATATATACCATATATTCAGTTTTCAGAATAATCTTACAGCATTAACACACTTTGGACATAGCATGTACAAATATATACCATATATTCAGTTTTCAGAATAATCTTACAGCATTAACACACTTTTGATCCATCTTTTCAATTCTTGCTTGACCAATCCAATTGACAAAAAGAAAAGAAAAAGTTGTGCTGGAAGCATTAACTGTTTTTTCTCTGTTTGATGTATGTGGATTGTGAGAGTTTGTGATGTGAGATCGATATTGTCTGCAAAAATCTTAGGCTGAGAAAATTGATAAACATTATGATTGCCATGCTTCAGTGAATCTCATGTGAACAGTTTTAAATGGCTCCCACATGTCACCTTTTCGTTTAATGGAGATAATTTGTGTGCATTATCTTCTGTAGATTAGCTGATTTTAGACTATGGCTGTTTGACCAACACAGTTATTGTGACACTTGGTTTAGATAAATGTTATTTAATGACACTTCTGCTGATTTTAGACTATGGCTGTTTGACCAACACAGTTATTGTGACACTTGCTTTAGATAAATGTTATTTAAGACACTTCTGCTGATTTTAGACTATGGCTGTTTGACCAACACGGTTATTGTGACACTTGGTTTAGATAAATGTTATTGAATGACACTTCTGCTGATTTTAGACTATGGCTGTTTGACCAACACAGTTATTGTGACACTTGCTTTAGATAAATGCTATTTAATGACACTTCTGCTGATTTTAGACTATGGCTGTTTAACCAACACGGTTATTGTGACTCTTGGTCTAGATAATCACATAGGCTACTTCTACTGAATAGCCTTCAGGAATCGTTTATATTCACTTTTCCAAATACAGCCATGGGACAAAGGTTGAGATTGGTGGGGAGAGAACAGATCAGCCATGGGACAAAGGTTGAGATTGGTGGGGAGAGAACAGATCAGCCATGGGACAAAGGTTGATATTGGTGGGGAGAGAACAGATCAGCTATGGGACAAAGGTTGAGATTGGTGGGGAGAGAACAGATCAGCCATGGGACAAAGGTTGAGATTGGTGGGGAGAGAACAGATCAGCGAGTACATTGAGTCATACAGCCCATCACAGTTCAGACAAGCCGTTTACTGATGAGCAGTACATTCACGTAGCCAGGCCCTACTGGTTGAATTAAATAAATTGGGGTTTCCACACAATAGTTTTAAATTAAATACAAATCTATTGGGCAGAATTTTGACCTAGTATTACCATCCATTTAAATAATGTTTGATGTTCACAATCATAAGCCTCAAGTTATAAACACGTAGGGAGCTGGTTGATTCCTTAGGAGGGTTTAAAAAATTTGTGATCTATATAAGGTGCAACTTCGTTCATATTCAATCAGATTTGTTAGTTGCACAAGCCTTTCGGTGTATGTGTTTGTTGGGGGGGGGGGGGGGGGGGGGGATTACTATATTGTTTTCCATTGTACTGTTTTGTTAATCAAGTTCCTTTTAAGTCTTCTGTGTGGAATCCTTTGTATTTTCTTTTCCAATCTTGTGTGAAATCAGGACGATTGAAATGCTAAGAAGAAATGTGATACCTTTGTAGCTTTGAAGCACAAATTAATTTTATTGATTATTGTAATGAAGGTGATATTTTTATGCTAGCAAATACAATTTTATTGTTTTCGTGTCATTATCCAGACATTCTCTTGTCAATGCAGGAAGAGCGTGAAAGTTTATTAAGCAGTTTAGTTTTTTTATAGTAGCTATCATATTCTGTTTGAAATTAAGATAAATCAGAGAAAAACTAAAAGTGGATGCACGAGAAGAATGCTTCATAGCAAGCTTGCTGCATTCACATTTTATGAGACAGCACTTTGCCATTTTTGTTCTCACTTTTAACTGTAAAAAATAAACAAAATGTTAATAGATCGTGCCTTCTGATATGTCCATCTTACAAGGTGATTCATTTGGTATTTTTTTTATTTCTCTGTGAATTTCTCTATTACTGCCATAGCAGACACAGCTTGCTCTTTGCAATCCTGACATAAAATATCTGAGATAGCTTGCTGCTAATTATGACGAATAGATTGATACATGTCGAGTGTACTTGAGATTAAAGAAAGAGCCCACCAACATGGATTCTCTACTTTATAGTTTTAGCCAGACAATACAACATAGCTTTGTTAAAGGCACAAACTATTCGGACAATATTGAACAGTACTACTGGTTGATACATACAGTTTCTGACTTAATCTCTGCACATCCAGGATGTTCTTTCTTGTCCTAATATAACGTCTACAGATGATCAACACACTGTTTGGCATGTCATATTTTTGATAATGTTGAGTTTTTGTAAGTACATTATAGAATCAAAACATCTGTTTGAATTGACAGGGTATGGGGGCAGGATGGAGCCCAGCAGTAAAGCATTTGCTTGATACATGGTCAGTTTGGGATTAAATCCCTGTCAGTGCATTGGCTCAGTGCACGAAAGGCAGTGGTATGTGCTATCTTGTCAGTGGAATAAAAGATCCCTTGCTACTAATGAAACAACATAGTGGGTTTGCTCTCTAAGACTATATGTCAAAATTACTTAATGTTTGACATCAAATAGCCGATTATTAATAAATCAGTGTGCTCTAGTCGTGTCTTTAAACAAAACAAACTTTACATTTGCTAGGGTATGTGATAACAGAGAACACTTATGTGATCACAAATATTTGTCTTTAAAGCATTTGATGAATTTGTGAGTAATAATCAGGGATGTGAGAGGTATGAGGAAATGCGCTTTTCATTCACTTGGTGAGCAGTAAGCTTTTTTGTTCCAGTCCCTCTCACATCCCTGCATTATACACTGAGAACTAAATTCCATGTGACTACATATGAACACTTTATATTGCAAGCCTTGGAACCACATTTTAGACCGAAGCACCACACAAATTTGATTTTCTTGTTAGGGTTCTTAATTACCTATTGCAATTTCCCTTCTCAGTTTGTTAGTGTTTAACGTTTCTGCTTCTAATTTGGATTGGATTGCAGTCCATTGATTCACGTCTTAAGAATAATACAGAAAATGCCGAGTATAAATCTAAATATTGAAGATGACTCAATGAAGAGTTTCAGACCCTTACATTTGATGCTCGGGTAAGCTCTCCAACTTTAAAGATTTTGAAAATGTGGAAAGTTGATTTCTAAGTGATGAAAGATGAAAGGTACATTGAATGGTTATCTTGAAATGAACTAAGACCTATGCTAGACAGTATTTTCATTTGATTTGGTGCCAGTTGAAAATAGAATATGAATCCACTTAATATATTGAAAAACAAAGGTTATACATAAAATATTTACTTGGTTTATGATTGTATCAAACACAATATTAAATATCTTCTCTGAAGTTTGCATAAACTATTTACCTGTTTTTATGATAATGGTTTGTTCTTACATCACAAAGAAAGTTGTAGCTGTAAGTATATTATGTGCTGTTTATTGCTTCATG